>NW_003852405.1:5242300-5245943 GCF_000181295.1 Otolemur garnettii
TATATATATAATAAAAGCTGCACCTAGTGAGTAAAGAAGAGGGTTCAAGAAAAGAGGATTACAGTGGTAGTCAAGGTCTCGATTATCTATGGTAGGAAGTTATGATTTTATTTAAATTATAATGAGAAGTCATTGAAAGCTTTTAAACAAGGAAGAGGGATTTTTATCTTTACGATGTTGAATGGAATGAAGGGGGAAGCATCAAGAGAAGAAAATAGGCAAGTAGAGGGCTAGGGAGGAGATAATAATAGCCTGAAGTACAGCAGTGGTAGACCAAATCCAAGGGGAGAAATGCAAAATATACTTGGGGGTAATAGGCCAAGATTAGTTAGGGAGGTCTTTATTTAAGTCACAATGTGAATGTGGGACTACAGTTAAAGGGAATTGAAAGTTTCATTGACGATAATTTTGAACATTACATTTTTATTTAATTTCTCTTTTTACTAGACCTCACAGTTATTTGACCCAGTTCATAATTCCCTCTTTCAAATACACCACTCAGGCTCGGTGCCTGTGGCTCAAGTGGCTAAGGCGCCAGCCACATACACCTGAGTTGGTGGGTTCGAATTCAGCCTGCGCCTGCAAAACAACAATGATGGCTGCAAACAAAAAATAGGGGGGTGCTGTGGTGGGCACCTGTGGTCCCAGCTACTTGGGAGGCAGAGGCAGGAGAATCACTTGAGCCCAGGAGTTGGAGGTTTCTGTGAGCTGTGATGCCACAGGCACTCTACCCAGGGTGACAGCTTGAGGCTCTGTCTCAAAAAACAAACAAACAAACAAACCAAAAGAAATACACTACTTAGAACAGCTTGAAGGGTTTTAAATAATACTATTTCATAATAAAAATCTCAGGAAAAAAGAGAAATACTCTGCTCAGATTCTCAGAAACAACACGCTATTTTTTCTTTTCTGTTTTTTTTTTTTTTTTTTTTTTGGTGGGTGTTAATATGAGGGTCCATATGAACACATGATTAGATTCCATTATTAACATTTGTAAGGTAAAATCCAAGTCTGAGTTGTAGTTCAGTCTATACTCAAGAAGTGTGCTACTTATCCATACTTTGTATACAATGGGTGGGAACTAATGGAGCCCACTCCAACCCTCCATGAATTTAATTGTGATTTTCTTTTGTATGGGCCTCTAGGTGTTGATCTACCAGTTTCAGCATAGCATTGAGTACATGGGATGCTTGCTTTTCCATTCTTGAGATAGTTTACTTAGGAGAATGTTCTCCAAATTCATCCAGGTATATACAAAAGATTCAAAGTCTCCATTTTTTTTTATGGCCAAGTAGTATTTATATATACCACAGTTTGTTAATCTAGTCATGGGTTGATGAGCACATGAATTGTTTCCCCATCTTTGCAATTGTTACCAGATCTTTCCCTTCGTTTCCTTTCCCTTTCCCTTTCCTTCCTTCTCCTTCCCTCTCTCTTCCTTCCTTCCTTCCCTCATCCTTCCTTCCCTCATCCTTCCTTCCTTCCTTCCTTCCTCCCTTCCTCCCTTCCTTCCTTCCTTCCTTCCTTTATTTATTTATTTTTTCTTTCTTACTCTTTATCTTTCTTTCTCTTCTTTTCCTTTCTTTCTCTCTGTCTTTCCCTCCCTCTCTTCCTTTCTTCCTTCCCTCCCTGTCTCCCTGCCGCCAGCCTTCCCTCCCTCTTTCTCTCTCTCTCTTTCTTTCTTCTTTAGATTGAGTCTCACTCTAATGCTCAGGTTAGAGTGCTCTGGCATCAGCCTGGCTCACACCAACTTCAAACTCCCATGTCCAGGTGACCCTTTGTCTCCTTCAACGTAGCTGGGAATACAGGTATGCACTACAATACCCAACTAATTTTTTTCTATTTATTTTATTAGAGATGGTGTCTCACTCCTATTCAGACTAGCCTCAAACTCTTGAGCTCAAGTGATGCACCTGCTTCAGCCTCCCAGGGTACTAGGATTATAGCTGTGAGTCACCGCTCTTTTACTATTACATGTTGTGGAAGATATGTTAGTGGAACATCTGAATGGATGACATACATTAACTTTAAGGTTCAAATATTTATATAAACAAGCATTCAAATACATACGTAATTGGAAAATAAAAATTGACATGAGAAATGTAAGTTGGTAACATACAGATTGACTAAATTTAGTATCACAAAAATAAGAAGTGGGAAAAGAAAATGTTAATGGAATAATATAAAGAAATACTTTCTAAGTCTAATTATTATAGTTCTAAACTTATACTATCATTTGGTCCAATTACTATTATGTTTTATATGAGAAAACATAGATTCTAATATATAAGTTGTATTTAACCAGTGTTATTTCATGGTAGTCCAGACTAGAGGTATGAAAATCACCTGAGGAACTTAATAAAAATATATATTAATATGCTGTACTCCTAGAGATTCTAATTAACAGGTCTGGAGAAGTGCCAATACTTAAAAAAAATCATAAAACTCCTAAGGGGGATTTTTAGAGAACTTTAGTATATGGGTCTGAGAACCAATAGTACCTTTTAGAGATAATAAGCTGGCTGCCAGTGGGCTAAATCTAACAAACAGAAATTATTTCCTTAGCCCATGGAATATTTTTCAAGGTTTTGAATCAATATAAAAATATTCACATTTATAGCTTCTCTTAAAAAAAGTGTGGTCATGGAGAATGTGCATTGTAACAGCGTACACTAGACCTGTTTGCAATCTTCTCCTCCACATAAGATATTTACTCCTTCACTTATTCATTCAAACTAATATTTATTGAGAGCCTATTCTCTACCTCATTCCTCTATTTGCTGAGAAAATTAAACAAAATAGAAAAAAAATAACACTGGAACTAAAAAGCTAGTAAAAAAACCAAAAGAAATGTTCCGTTTTTCCCAATTGTCCCCGCCAGTCATCATGGTTGGATCACCACGCTCTCCAAGACACTGCTGTCATTTATTACCAGACTTACACCTTACCAGACTTACACTTACGTGGGTTTTTATACGGGTGAGGAATTTCTGTCTTCGGTTTTTGTATTTATAGGGCAGGAGTAATTTCTATAAAAAAGAAACAATAAAGTGTTCAGTGCTTCACTCAAAATAATCTGATTTCTATTTTATTTTATAGGTCAATATGAGTGTTCTTTCAAGTAACAATTTGAGGATGAAAATTTTCTCCTTAGCTTATGAGTTTCAGATCCCCTGAGACTTAGAGGTCCTCTGTGGTCAGTTAGTGAAGTGTAAAGAACGGGTGAGGAGGAGATGGCCCTTTAACAATTCTGTAGCTGCTATCCCATGGTTGGAGAGTGAGGCCAACCATTTCTCCTCGCGTTCTTTTAGTAATAACGAGTTTCATGCTTCCTCTAGAAGCTGGAGGATAAAATCCCATCCTAGGCAGCTCCTTAAACTTTAGGGTTCTATGCCATGGAAGAGGAAAGAAGAATATTTGCTGGACAAACACTGTGTCTTTCCCAAACTCTAAAAGTGTATAAAGTGAATGGTGTACTGAGGGCTGCATAGCCCATGGGGGTGGGGCGGGGCACTAATTATTTCTTTTCTTTCTTTCCTGTTCCTTTATTTTCATCAATGCAAATAAACAAGTTTAGATGAAAAACAGCAATGTTTTGTCTTTCTTTCTTTCTTTCTTTCTTTCTTTCTTTCTTTCTTTCTTT
>NW_003852405.1:5246033-5253531 GCF_000181295.1 Otolemur garnettii
ATTCTCTTGCCTCAGCCTCCCAAGTAGCTGGGACTACAGGTGTCCACCACAACTCCTGGATATTTTTTGTTGCAGTTGTCATTGTTTTTTAGCAGGCCCGGGCTGAGTTCATACCCACTAGTCTTGGTATATGTGGCCAGCACCTTAACCACTGTGCTATAAGTGCTGAGCCCAATGTTAAGTATTTCATTTGTGTTCTATTCTTGGCTCCTTCTGACAATTGATTATAACTTCTGGGTTAGCCCTCACCTTGATTTTTGAAAGAATGAAATGATCAGAATAGGAAATGAAGGTTTTTCTAAAGCCACAGAATGAGTTGACAGCAGACTAGAAAAAGATATAAAACAAATCTAACTGCAAGCTGAGTTTTACCTCCATCACACTCATTCCTATCTATTCACCAGGTGACTAAGTAAAATGTATAGAAAACCACATGCATACATACATATGTGTATATTCTCTTCCCATTTTTAGGCTACCAGATATTTACTTATTTTTATATTCAGAGCATTTCCTTTTTGATAAGAGCACAACCTCTCAGGAGTATCACCTCCTACGTTCCATGATTATTTTGGAGTCATTAATGGTGAAGCTCCTATTGTAGCCATCGGCTGAACATGTGACTTGAATCTATTAAATCAGTACATTTCAATAGCAAGGCATTTGGAGCATGAATTTGCACATGATACATGACAGCCCCATGGGAGCCCTTCTTTGAGCATAGAGATCATCCATGACCAGTGAGAGAGGAAAAACAGAAGGATTTTCCATCCACTAAGTCTCCTTCCTCTCGGTGACAGTAGATTGTTAGATGCGATACCTTTCCTTCATTTTCTATAATGTTCATGAAATAAATAAATCTATCTTTGCCAAATTATTCAGGGACTGCGGATATCTTTTGTCTGAAATATGCTTATTTCCTAAAACTATAAATTTGGGACACTAAAAAAAAATAGCCTGAAAGGAACAGAATGGACTAGAACAGGTCATACTGTGTGTGTTGGGGTTGATTTCTGTGGTTAATGTGAAAATTTGGATAAAGTTTCCTGAAATCTGACTGGTCATTCCTGTTGGTGACAGGGGTATAAATGGTCTTCTTATAATTTCTCACAATCTCAGCTAAAGAAAGCAGTTTGCTAGGGTTAGGGACTCCAGATGCTAGAGACTGTGGGGTGTACCACGCAAAAGGGGGGAAAGGGAGTAGGCCTGATACAAATAACCCAAGTTAGAAGATTAGGTGGGACCTGGCACTCTGAGTAAGTAACAAGTAAACCCTTGCAGGTGAGTCAGGGTTCCAGTGTTTGCCAAACGGAGGAAAACGATGGCCTGTATGCACTGCCGAGAAAATGAGCAAAACCAGCAGGGCGGCAAGAACACTCCGACTATATGATTCTGCTCACAGGAGGGAATTTAAGATAAACCAGGCAAAGAGCAGAAAGTTAAGTATAATGGTACAAGTAGAAAAAAAGGTATTTTCTGTGCTTTTCTGTTCCAATACTAGAGACAATACTTATGATATGGAGACCACGCAATTCCCAGCCTCTTCCTTCAGTTTAGCAGAGCTGTGAGTTCAACCATTAGTAGCACTTAGGAGGGGTTAGACTTTAATTTGAGTTTCTCAAATTAAAAATAAATGGGAAAGGATTTTATTCAGTAATAAACTACCTTTGTAGACAGTAGATTTAGTGTAAAGCTGACCTACTCACACTTAACAATTTTGCTTTTGTTTTTATTATTATTTATATTGTTTGGGATTCATTGAAGATACAAATAATTGGGTTACACTGATTGCATTTGTTAGATAAAATCCCTCTTATAATTGTGTCCCTCCCCCAAGAGGTGTGCCATACACCGTGACCCGCCCACTCTCCTCTCCTCCCTTGCCCATTCCCCAACCCCCCTCTTGTATTAGCTCATCTTCAGCCTTCATATTAGAATTAAGTACAAAGGATTCTTACTTCTCCATTCTTGTGATGCTTTACTAAGAATGTCTTCCACCTCCATGCAGGTTAATACAAAAAATGTAATGTCTCCATCTTATTTATTTATTTATTTATTTACAGTTTTTGACCAGGGCTGGGTTTGAACTTACCACCTCCAGTATAGGGGGCCAGCACCCTACTCCTTTGAGCTACAGGTGCTGCCCACATCTCATTCTTTTTTAGTGGCTGAACAGTATTCCATGGTGTATATATACCACAGCTTGTTAATCCATTCCTGGGTTGGTGGGCATTTTGGCTGTTTCCACATTTTGGCAATTGTAAATTGAACTGTGATAAGCAGTCTAGTGCAAATGTCCTCATGATAAAAAGATGTATTTTTTTCTGGGTAGATGCCCAGTAATTGGATTACAGGATCAAATGGGGGGTCTAATTTGAATTCTTTGAGGATTCTTCATACTTCCTTCCAAAAAGGTTGTATCAGTTTGCAGTCTCAGCAGCAGTGTAAGAGTGTTAGAGCAAGACTATTTTTCTTCAGATGATATATCATGTTTTTCTACAGTACTAATGGCATTTGAATGTATTGATACATTTTATAGAAAACATCACATATCAGTATTCCACTCCATAGCTCCTCCTACTTACCTGACCAGCTCTTCTGGGACATTGCTAGCTGAGACCTCTTGGGAGACAATGGGTCCTTGCCCTTTCCAGAACAACAAGCTTTTGGGGAAGGGAGTGAGGATGCATAACGTGAGGAGGTGGGCCATGTTCCGTGAAAGCCCATCACTGATGTTTCTGATATCTGGATGGTGTTATTTAGTCTGGTCTATATTTCTGACCTTAGGGTGTACATTGTTTTAATTCCAGATAAGTTTATTATAGGATTACATCTCAACTAATGGGACCTGCACATGTTTGAGATCTAATTTTAACAAAGAGGAAGAGGCTGGTTAGCTGTTGATCAAACTCATTCATCTTTCTTTTTGGCAAAGTACACTAATCAGCCACCTTTGCATTTAGGGATGACCATGTGACCGGGTCCTGGACTGTGGAATGTGGATGGAAGTGACACAGGTTTGGGGCATAAAAAGCATCCTAGCCAATTCTCTCCTTTTTAAATCCCCTGGATACTCACCAGATTGTCGTACAGCAGACAAATGGAGGAACCTCAAACAGGCTAGACCACAAGATAAAGCAGCACGAGTTGCAGCCTCACTTACCAAAGGATGCCTACTCAAACCTCCACAACAACAACAACAAAAAAAAAACAAAAAACGTACGTGTCAAGCCACGGTGGTTTGGGCAGATAGTCTATCCTTATCCAATATGGTTTATGCTTTTCTTGGACCCCATAGGAATCTCAGTATTTTCTGGGTATTTGATTTTAATGTTCAGGCATATTTAAGAACACTTGAGAATGATTTCCAAATTTATGAAGATTAGTTTTTGTGAACCCACAGAGCACCACAAGGGGGCAGAGTTGCCTAAGCCCATCAATCAGCCAAACAATGTCTGTAATTATGACCCATCCATATATATAGGCTTTTCCCTGATGATCTGAACTATCCTTTCTTGGCTTCAGATATGTAGCAGACTGTTGTAAAATTTTTGAGGTATGTATATATATATATTCATTTCTGTCTAGCTTTTGCTATTTGCTATCCAAAACTTAGGAACAAATTAGATTCAGATAGCAAGTATACTTGTTAGAATATATATCTCTATTTCTCATTTTATAGATGAAAATATTATGATATACACCGTATTTGTATAAGTATTTAGAAAGTGTATTTTTGCATAAGGACACAAAAGTGGAAATAAAATATTTATATGTTGTATAATTTTACACAGTCAATGACTAGAGGTATAAAAAGCACATTTTAATAACTTACACATCCCTCAACTTCCGAATACATTGTTTTCAAGGCAATTATAAATTACATATGTTCACATATATGTGTATATTAAAGGTTTGAAGGGTCTGTGGCTTCCCCTTGTCTTTGACAGGGGACTTGAACAAAAGTGCTGATTGGAATTATTATTTGTGCTGTCCCTGTATAAGCAGCTGAGCCAAGTTTTCAGTCTGAATCCGAATCTGAATTGCAGACCGCTGACTAGAATTGCAGTACTCCAATGTCCTGGAATCCCAGTTCTAACCTATCTAGACCTGGCTCTGAGTGAAGAGCTTCATGTGACGAGGTAGCGTCAACCACAAAACTGGTGGTTATGGAGAGACCCATGAAAAAGTCAAAGAAGGAAGAAAGAGGAGAGGGGCAAAAAGGAGGGAGGGAGAAATAAGAGAGGAGAGAGGAATATGGAAAAGGAGGAGCTAGAGGAAGAGGAAAAGGAAAAGAAAAAGGAGACGAGGGAAGGAGAGGAAAAGAAGAAGCCAACAGCAGAGGTAGTGCCGGGGGAGAAGGAGGAGGAGCGGAGGAAAAGAGGAGAGAGAAATTTCTGCACACGTGATTATCTCAACAGCTTAGATACAGCATCAGTGAAGTGCACTGGGAAGTCGGTACCCAAATATCAATAAATACATTGCACTTTCCAACTTCCCTGTAAGGATCTTCTCCCTTATTAATTAGGAGAAGATTGTGCTTCTTAAGGATTTGTATTATTAATGTAAGAATGAAAAGAGAAAGGAGCATCAACGTTCCACTTTTAGTTTTCAAAACAATTTCCTCTAGTTCATTTACCAGATTTAAGTGCCAGAATATTTTTTACACAATTTTTTTTAATTTAAAAATGTACAGACCAAGCCCAGAAGTTGGACAGACTAGGAAGACAGGGAGGGGAAAAGGTTTGTGTGTGTGTGTGTGTGTCTGTGTGTATAAAATATACAATATACATTCTACTGTAAAATTAATGAAATTTTAATTCATAGTTCTCTCATTTTTGTAAAATGGCAGGTGTTAACAGACATAATTTTAGAGTCTTACTATTTAAAAAGCATTGAATATTTTTTCAGACAAAACTGGAAGAATTTAGGGTACTGTATCTTCCATGTTTTATAAATACCACCTGCTATTTTAAGGAAAAATGATTTGCAACTATTCAGACTCAGTTGCTTTAAAATTGCCTGAAATAATTTTAGTTTTTATTTTTTTCCTCATGTTATGACATTTCTGGTGTGTGTGATAACTCCAGTTCTCTTCCACTTTTATTCTCCTAGCCTTCTCACATTCAATTGTACATCAATGGCACAAAGAAGTCTGGATTGTACAGTCAGGGCAACTTTCATTCAATTTGCCAGTACGTGCCTGGCTGTGATCTGGAGGAAAATCACACCCAGGAAGACAATGTTTTTACACCCCTTCCTTTCATCCTCTCTTCTGCGCGTGCTTTGTGGGACAAAGGGTTTTAGAAACACTACAATCCTGAATCAAACGTCCTCTATTAAAGAATCTTGAAAAGCTTTCCATTATTTTCTCTTGTTTTAGACAATTAATAGAACTTTCTAAGTTAATTCTATACATATTTTTCTACGTATTTTCTAGATATGGAAGGAAAAAGTATCGTGAAAGAGTTGGAAATGGCAAAAACTTACTACGTTATTTGATTCTACCAAGGACTGCAGCTTGCATGGGCATTGAGCTATTTAACAGTTTGATACATTCTGGAAAACTGATAACAATGTAAATAATTCTCTTCCAGAGAAATGAAAATAAACTTTGTCCAGTGGAGGTACAATTCATTCTTGCCCCTTTTTGTGAAAGATACCAGTTTTGTATGTATTAAATTCATTCCAGCATTTTTCATTGCCCATATATGCACACTCAGGTTATTTTTTGAACCAGTTCATGACACCTTTCTAGTTCCCTCATTCTTAAATTAGTTAAATATTGGTCATGTGTGCACATTTTTCTTTATACAAGATTCATAATTTTCCCCTTTGTAAAAATTACCTTTTTGCTGTTTTTCAAGATGTAGACAATACCATCACTCTCAAGGTTGGAGGTGGCAGTGTAGTCTTAGGAGGGTGAAAGTTATATTAACATCTTTGGTGAGTCTGACTTTCAATTCAGCGTAGTTATTCTGTACTAATTTTACCTGTCAACTTGGCTGCATTAATTGATGGCCAGGTAGCTGACCAACCCTGATATCTAGGCGTGTCTATCAGAATTTTTCCAGAAGAGATCAGCATTTGAACCAGCAGACTGAGTAGATTAGATATGTCTTTATCTATGTGAGTAGACATGACCCAACCCTTGAGAAATAAAATAAATAGGTAGAACAAGGGTTTATTTGTCTCTCTCTCTCCTTGAGCTGGGCATTCACGTTTTCCTGGCGATGGACATCAGAGCTCCAGGTATGTAGTTTTTAGACCTCAACCCTTTGGATGGTACCCTCATCCCTCCCAGGTTCTCAGGCCTTCAGATTTGGATTGAATTATGCCACCAGTTTCCCTGGTTCTCTGGCTTACAGACAAAATATTACGGGACTTCTCAGCTTCCAAAATCATGTGATTCAATTGCCATAATAAATCTACTCTTAAAAAACAGCCCATATATCTATGTATGCCCTATTAACTCTGTTTTTCTGGAAAATGTTTAGTAATGCACTGCACAATCAAGAATTCTCCAAGAATTGTTGACTGAAAACAAAGAGATGTGTTCGAGTAAATCTTGCTTGTTAGTTCATTTCAAGGATGACATAGTGGGGAATAAAATCATTATTAGATGACTAGTGAAATTGAAACTTATAGTAAGCATAAAAATAAGATCTTGTTTTCATAAAAGAATTGATTTAAAAAATTATATTTACCTTTGAAATTACTCACTGCTTTTTGTAATTTATAATGTCCAAGAGTAACATGCTTTATTCTGACATGTCTTTGAAATCTTCTGAACTGTTCACATGGAGGAGGTACAGTGCCTCAGTTTGAGATGCCTTTCCAATAAGCTTTCCAGTAATTTAATAGTTTAATTGACCAATGTGACAACTGAAAACTTAAAAAAATTACTTAGTGTATAAGGCTACCATGCTCAGAATTAACTTCTATGTACATTTAATAAACCCAGGGATTCTTTCAAGACAGATACATCTATATTTATTCTATTTTTCATGTGCTTTAAACTATATTGTCTATTACACTATTGTCATTTATCTTTCAGGTTTACCTCCAATTGTTGCACTATTACCTTTTCAAAGGTAAGGACTATGCATTTTTTTGTAACATGAATTTTCAGGCAAGTGGTGAGCACAAATAGACACTTAAGATTTTTAACACTGGCTACTTTATGGACATGGTGTTGACTGTGACACACCAGTGTGTTTAGCCATTGTTTTCATCCTCTGAATGAAGTGCTAAGGATTTTAATTCACTGCTTTCCCCAAATCAATACTTCAGGTTTGATTTGGTCTGTATTTTCAATCTTTACGCTCCTGGAGACCACTTTTCTTTTTGAAGTATCAAAACCCTCTCAGAGAGAAAAACAAGCATATTCAAGAGGGCCGAAGGCAGATGGGTGCACTCTCACCCGGTGCGGGGAGGGAGGGAGACGGGTGCACTCTCACCCGGTGCGCGGAGGGAGGGAGATGGGTGCACTCTCACC
>NW_003852405.1:5254243-5320980 GCF_000181295.1 Otolemur garnettii
GGGTGCACTCTCACCCGGTGCGCGGAGGGAGGGAGACGGGTGCACTCTCACCCGGTGGGGAGGGAGATGGGTGCACTCTCACCCGGTGCGCGGAGGGAGGGAGACGGGTGCACTCTCACCCTGTGTGCACAATGCTGGGGAGTACAGCACAGCCCCTGGATACAGACCTCAACTACAACCAGAACTTTCCCTGAGAAACACAAACAATGTAACCTAATCATTTGTTACCCCATATTAATCTAAAGTTTTTCAAAAAAAAATTGCTTTGAGCTTTGAAGCAAGCGAACAAATTGAAAATGGCATTTTCTTCTGAAAAAACAATCCGAAAAACTTCTCAGACATTGAACTGAGCAGTTCACAGATAGTAACACACCAGGTCATTTTTCTCCATGCTGGTATTACACTCTGGACTGAGTGTGTATAAAATGCTGTATTGGGACAACATACTACATAATGCCAAATAAATCTTTATTATAAAAGTTGGTAAACCACTTTCTTATACAGAACTATTTATAAAACACTTATCCCAGAGATATATACTTAGGGTTTGAGTCTCACAGTAGGAGTTCTTATGTATGCAAGAAACAACCAGGTCTCCAGTGATTTAACTCTTTTACATTGCTAATTAATAGTAGGGGTATTGTTATTTTATGATTTTTTCAATACTTTAAGTGCATAAATTTTTACAGAGAAAAAAATTATAGTCATCTTAAATCTAATCATTTGCTGTTTGCGTCACAGATTGTTATATACATAGAAAAAAATATATATCTATTTGAGACAAATATGCCAAAATATATTTATTGAACTCTTTGTTGCTTATCACATTCATTCTTTTTTTTCCTCTCTTCTAATCCCTTCCATTTCTAAGTATTTTTAATTTCCTAAAAGCAGTGTTTTTTATTCCTAATTATGTTTCCTCTTAATATTTTTACCACCAGTCAGTCACTCTAGTCTGGGGGTGTATCCATGCCATCTCATGCCATGAGGTGTTACTCATATTCATTTTAGCTGATTCACAATTCATGTTTTCTTCTGCTTATTCAAATTTAAATGATGCCTTTTTAAATTTTTCAAACAATGCTACAGTGAACCTTCACAGAAATGTCTTTCTCAATATGTATAAATATTTCTCAAGGTTATAGAATAGATTTGGGACTGAAATAGTTGTTTCAGTAAGTGTACATCTTTTTATTTAAAATATCTTCCAAGGTCTGATTTGTTGCTAAAGTACTTGGTATTTTTCATATTGGCTCAGATTTCAGTTTACATTATAATAACCTCCTGCAACCTGCCCTTTACAAACAAATGTAATTTATATGTGATTTTCAGGAAGGTAATCAATATCTGTATCTTTTCTTTCTATAGCATACAACTCTTGTCTCATTGAATTAAAATGAAACTCACAACTTATTATTTTTAAGCTATGCTGCTTATTGAAAGTGTGAATCAGTAAGAATACAGTATAAATCAATATAAGTTTTCATTTTTTTCAATCTATACTTGATATCTTTTTGTGCCCTTTAGACTATATCTGTTGTTATAAGTAACAATCTTAGAGGTTTGCTCTTTTGATATAAAGTTGAAAAATAATGAATAAATATTACATAACAGTTTATTTTTGACATTCTTCTGAAAACTCTTCTGTATAAATTAATGTGACTTTTACTGAAACAGTCTGAAGTTTTTATGTTATTGGTTTGTCTTTTTAAAAATTCTTTATACCTTTCAGGAATCCCCCTCCATATTAAAAACTTTGCTTTTATTTAGGAAGAAACTAAGTTTGAACAATGAGTGACATTGACATGATTATAACATCAATTTATCCACAAAAAAAGGAAGGGAAATTGAACACAGAAGTATTTCAAGTAAGAATTAGTAAAGCAGAAATAACAAAGTCATTGGACAATGAGAGAAGGATTTAGAAATGTTTCTAGGGTACAATCAATAACATTAGCCCTTATTTAATAGATGAACAATGTGTAATCTTGAGATTTTTATCAAACTTTCCTCTGAAAACAAATGCTTCCATTAGCTATGTGAGGAAGGATCTATGAGACTACACAGAAAGAGAAAGGCCCAGTTATTTCTGAATCCTAACTAACTATGACCCTTAACTTGTTTGTTAAATGAAGAGGAATGATCCCTGGCAGGACCAGTAGAGTTGCCCAACTGAGCTCTGCCCTGATTGCAGGTTTATGAGCAAGAAAATCTTTCTTGACTCAATTTGCTCATTTTTTTTGTGGCTTGTCAGTTAACAACATATGACTAAATCAAAATTCAAGTGGAAAATGTCTTGCAAGTAGGGTGTTCTGCTAAGACAAAGTTGAGACCAGAGATATAGATCTGGGACCCAACAGCATTTAAACTAGAGCTGATGTCACTTTATGAGATACAATGATCCAGAAAAAAATGCAAAAGATGTCCCATTAAGTTGTTGACTTCCTTTCTTTCCGTTCTCTTGAGGAAGGCTTGCAACGCTATAAATTTCCCTCTTATGTAAGCACTCCAATTTGTACAAATAATCAACACATTGAATCCCATGATGACATACATGTATTTATGATCTATGTGCAAATGACGGAATAAAAAAAACTAAATTAAAAAATAGAAAAATGCAAAAGAAGAGAGAAATTCTAATGACAGAATGATAGACATCCCCAACTTTCAGGATTTAAGTAAACTTGGGAGATCCACCAAGATATATTGAGATCTGCCAAAAATTTTAGAGTCACAAAATCCAAGATGAAAACAGTAGTGGATGTGTAGTAGTGAATGAGAAGATACACTGAAGAAAGATCAAACAATTTTTGATTGCAGGTCTGATAACTCTGTACTGGTCTCCTCAGTGCCTCCCATGGTAACAATTGCAGTCAAGTTTTATGAACTGCATGTGTGTTAACCTAGATTGAGGAGGAAATGGAGAAGTAAAGTGGAAATAAATTGTGTGTGTGTGTTTTAGATAGGGAATCAGTCATATTTTAGGTTAATATTAAATAAGTGGAAGAAAAATATATAGAAATTTCAGGAAAGAGAAGGGGAGACACTAAAATGAACTATTGATTAACCATAGTGATATATGTATAGCTGCCCCCCCCCACCTTGGAGAACAGGAAAGAAGGAAGCACTAGATGATTTTCCTAAGAGAGAAGGGAAGACTTCTCTCTCAGCACAATGATGATGTTTACGTGCTACTTTAAAAGATATGTGAGAAATATCACTTTGTTTGTAAATAGATGTGCTGTATAGTGTGCTGTAGATCAGAAATCTGGTACGGATTTCAAAAGTGTAAACTCAAAGTGGGAGTGCCCCACATTCCTTTCTGGGGGATTTAAAGAAAAACCCACTTTCTTCACTTTCCAGCTTCTCACTGCCTTTGACCCTCCCTGTCTCACAGCCACCTTCCTCTATATTCAGGGTCAGCAACTGCAGACCGATTCTGTTTCCTGTTACATTTTTGTGATCATCTTCCATGGTCATGTCCTGCTCTCTGACATGGCTGAATGGGGTTTTGAGTTTTTACAGACTTCTGATTAGATCGGGTTCACCAGTAGTTCAGGTTAATCTCTCCACCTCAAGGTCTTCAATTTCAATTGTATCTACCAAGAATCTTTTACCAGATGACGTAACAGATTCCACAAATCTTGGGATTAAGACGTGTTTATCTCTGTGGACACATTACCCTGCTTACCCCATAGACTCTCTTGACAATGGGTTGCCTATGTGGCAAGTTGTGTTATTTTGTTAGCAATATAATATAAAAAGAAGTGTCGGTATAACACTCAGATCTTTAAGGGGAAAACCAGCTCTCAGGTCTCATGCTCCCTTTCTGCTTGATTTCTGCACATCCTGCTTTCTGAGACACAACCAACTGAGCCGACTCTCTGAGAGCAGGTGCACAAACGCTGCCAAAGAGAAAACCAGAAGTCTCCAGGCTGTCTCCACCTGAACAACTTCCATGAAAAAGAAAAATAACTCAATGTGTTAGAAGTTGTTCATTTGATTAGATTTCTCTTAATAGCTTTTGGGTAAATTCCTAACCAATATGCTTCATCAAAGTCAAGCTGAGTTGGTCATTATAAAGGGAAAGATCTATGTGAATTGTAGTCCGGGTCTGATTTTAATGACTGAATTAGATTATCCATTCAGCAGTCTGATTCACTGGGAGCACATGGTCTTTACTAGTGAAATTGACAAACTACACAAACCAGACGAGTTCAGTTACCTAAAAAGACAACGTAGAGTTGATGTTCTGTTAACAGCTTCACTGTAATGAAGCAAACAGACACCAATATAAATGTCAATATGATAAGAAAATAGACTGTGATACTCTAGAACAGTGTGGTAATAAATTTAATTAGAATTGTAATTGCTTTTTGAATCAGCAAATCTTAGCTGCCCTAAGGAAATACTAGCATTTTAAATTTGTCACATATATACTCAATTTTATATCTTATTTTCAGAAACATTATATTTCTATGTAAAATAGTTAATAAATTATATAATATGAGAAAACATAGATAATACTGAAAGAAATAAAACAAATTTTAGAATTTAAAACTAGAGGCTAACATTTCTTTTAGTTTAATGAGAAGCATCAGATCCGATCTATTCTTGCTTTTAGACCTTCTCTAGATTACAACAGTCTAACGTTTTACATTTATGTTTCACTGTGGATTGTTTTGTATTTTAAAAAATTAAGCAAAGCTACATAGTCATTGGTCAAACAAAATTGTTTTCTAATAGCACTATGTAGGGATTAATATTACTGTGTCTTAGGAAATCTCACGGCACTTGAGCTTATTTTTCACATTTTTGGAAGCTGTTTTGATTACTCTGGTCTGACATTGTGTCCTGTTTTGATTATTCTGGTCTGACATTGCGTCTGGTTTTGATTACTCTGGTCTGATGTCGCATCCTGTTTTGATTACTCTGGTCTGACATTGCATCCTGCCCTCTGGGAACTATTTCTCTTGGTAGTACCCCTTCTATTCCTCACATCAGGTTTGGCTTCATTGCACACACATCAAATATCATCTATCCTCCTGTTGGTCTAATGTGACTCTCATTTTGTTATGCAGTAGTGCACAGGTGATTCAGTTTTGAAGCACAGTTTTACATATATTTTTGTTCATCTCTCTTACAATAGGATTTTATAAGTATTTACCAAAATTTAATATGCTTTATTCATGCCATATAACACAATAAGGACATTTTATTTAAAACGTGTCTAATTTTGTTTCTTAAAGATAGCAAAATTGAGAGAAAATAACTAAATTATTTTCAAAATACTGCTACTATAGTGGATTGAATGATGAATTCTATCTAAAGATATGTATGCTTCCAAATGTCTGAAACCTATGAATGTTTGGATACAGAAGTAAAAGAATAAAAAGAAAACAACAGAGAAACAAAGGAGAAGGCGCTGTGAAGATGGAGGAAGAGTCTCAGTGATGCAGCTACGGAAAGGATTATCAGCAACGGAGAGACATCCCGAGAGAGGCAGGGACCAGGTTCTTCCTCAGAACTTCTAGGGAGAACACATTCCTGCCATACCTCGATTTTGGAAACTGGGCTTCTAGAACAATGAGTAGGTCCTTTAAAGCTGCTAAACAAGAGTTTTAAGCTCCTAAACAATAGGTTTGGTCGTATTAAGCTGCTCACTTTGTGGCAATTTATTATTTCAGCCACAAGAGACTAAAGCTGTGGAAGGTTGAGGGTCCCAGTTCCCCGAACCCAGTTGACCTGATTGGATTAGTTGGCTGAGCTAGAAAGTTGAAGAAAAGTGAGTGGAAACTGAAAATGAAACTGGAGCAGCACAGGCAGCGTGAAGAGAGCACGAGCCACCTGCTCGAGTCTCAGCCTGCGCGTCATTTAATGACAAAGAGCACTTCCAAAAAGTAGAAGTGGGTCGCTCATGAAAGAGAGGGGAGGCCCATGGAGACCCGACACAGAGCAGAGGTATAGAAACCATCGCTGTCTCCTAAAATTGGTTGCAACTCTTTGATTGGCCTCTCTGCGCCTCCAGGCATTGTTGCCTTTTCTATTGGTCATTGATTATAGTCCTTTCGTTTGTTCATTTGTTCTCTAGGTTACCTCATACCCACATCCCCTCCCCCTTTTGCTTTTTTGGCAGAGTTGCTGAATGGTGACTGTTCTATGGCCGCTCCAGACGTTCTTGTTCAGCACGCCCGGCTTTCCTCCCATCCTCTTGAAGCCCCTGCGTCAGCGTCCCTTCTCAAATACAATTATTATTTGCCAGTCATTTTGGTTCTTCCCTACTATTGTTCAGTTCACCATTCTTTCAAATCACGTTGTGGAAACTAATATTTGGTCCCTTTGACTAACTAAAAAATGGTAGAAGAAGATTGTTTAAAATTCAAAAGAAAAGTAGCAGTTTTAATATATACATTTTATTCCAGTCCCTTTGACCTCCCACTCTAACAAAAGTAAAGTGTCTGATACATTTCTATCCACACAAAGACCAAGAGAGTGATGAAAATAGGAGAGAAAACACATTTTGAAAACTGTACAGCCCAAGAAAAATAAGTACCATTGACTTGGCAGGCAAGATCAAATTGAATCCAGCTATTGGGAACATTGAGAAGCAGCCTGAATCTCACGACTGAATGAACGACCCAAACAGAATATTGGTGAAAAGTCTGCTCACAAATCTCTTAGAATTCCCCTTTCCCACCCCAGGTTTTCACCTTTTCTCTGGATTGGAAGGTCAATTTCCTTTACCTCAAATTTATGCTTGGACATTAGAAGATAAGAGATTTATCCCGTGAAGGAGGAAAAACAGAAGATTCCTTTATTAAAGACACTTATGCCTTGTACAAGGAGGAGTTATAATAGTAAAACAGAGAAGTTGAGAGAAATTTCATTTACTAAATATCGAGACCCCCCCCCCCAGTACATTTTCTGCCCTTCACCCATAACAGGTGAGTAACATTCTCTAGGAAGGGTCTAGAAAATTTATCTCTGGAGATTTGGCAAAAGAATAAAGATCAAAAGATAATGACGTCAATGTACCCCCAACTGGAATAGCCCAGTGGTCTCCCTCACTTTGCAGCCCACAGTCAATTAACCAAACCCCCCACCCCCATATGCAGGGCTCCCATTCAGTGTTCTGTGTCACTTACTCCAGGGTGAGAAGGAAGATAAAACAGTGGCACACCGAGGGAAACATCTAGTGTGAAGGACTAAAAGCAGCTTCAGAGACAAAGAAACAACCTGTACATGATGAAATTAAGACAGAAATATAAACAATCTTCCAAAGTAATGACCAGGGGGAAACAAGCTTTCAAAAATCTCTGGGATACAGTAAAAACCATGCTGAGGGGAAACTTCATAGCCCGAAGTGCTTACATTAAAAAGAGGGAAAGATAAAATAAATTAACCTAATGTAACATCTCAAGGAAAAGAATAACAGCTTTGGGGCTCTGTGATGCCGGCTAGTCTCACTGGGGTTAGGGGAAGAGGGGCCTTAGTGAGCTCTCACCTACCAGGGACAATGCGGAGGTCTAGGACACACCTCCTGGGTGAAGGGCTCAACTGCAACTTGGACTTTACCTAACAAATGCAAACAATGTAACCTAATCATCTGTACCCTCATAGGAATCTGAAATTAAAATTATATATATATATATTTTATTTCTATGACTATCTTTCTATGAGTCTAGAGTAAATGGAAACGTATCAAATGTTAGCACCTTAGAAAATTCTAAAGGATAAAATCTTTAAAGAAAATCGTTTCCAAAGCCTACTATTGTTAAAAGTAGTCTGATGTACAAGGACTTAACAAACTGCCGCAAATGGAGTCAACTTTCAACATGAATAAAAACACTTTGGTTTTGCTAGTGAGGCTATGATATTCTTAAAGAACAAAAGACTATTAATAAATTCCTTTTCAAACTAGTGTGTCTTAGCTTGTGCCTTCTTCGTATATTGCTATATTTAAGATACTATTGGAGCTGACAGATTTAGTCATATGAGTACAGCCAGCTCCTGTGTAGGAAAAGCTAATACGATTTCTCAAGCTAGTAGACAGTGATAACGAGAGACTGAGGAAACGTTGGGCAAGAAGAGACACAGCCTATTGATGGCCATTTTTATCAGACTTCCCTATCTTAGACTGTGGAACAAGATGAAAAAATATTCTAGAAATAAGGAGTAACAACGATTATTTAATGAAACCCCATTGGCAGAGTTAGGTCATCCTTCCCTCTGTGTTCCAAAAGTCTTCATACTGAATCGTTATACTATATTGTCAGACAGTATTTAAAATGTTCTTTGACACATCTCTCTCTCTACAAGTTGTGAACTTTTGCAGTGTGAAAAATAACGTCCCCGGGGCCTGTGCCCCAGAGTTTAACCCATTTTAAGTAAAAACTGATCTCCATTGTCACAGAAATTTAAACTTATAAAGTGGACATTTAAATATTTAAATGAAAAATGTTAAATATTTAAATATAAGGTATTTAAATATTTGTTTGAAAAATGAATTATTTGGAGAAAGTTAATTCATGCTTAAAAGAATCAACTGTCTACAAATGAAATGCAAATGTGCTCCTTGGATTAATTAAACACTGAGCCTTGTCCCTAAGGAACTTGAAACAATACAAATATGTATAAATCAAGGATTAGGAAATATCACAGATCAGGTAAGTGGCGATTACTAACATATAAACATACACAACTTTTATTAGGTTTAATCAGAAATGAGATGCTAAATCTCGTCCCATGTAAATTTTTTAATCCTTAACATGGGTGTTGATTAGTAATAAGACCTTTATTCAGGAAAAGAAAGCTTAGAAAATGCAATTACTACTGGAATCAGATGGGCTATTACCATGTTAAAGGGGAACAAAAATTGTGTTTCTCAACAACCCCCATTCCACCCATACAAAATAAAACATATGAGAACGGGCCAATGTATTCATAGATACATGATAACATTTTTATTAAAAGAGAACAAAATACATTTCTGTAGAAAAGTGTCATTTAAAAATAATTCTGGGCTCAGTGCCTGTGGCTCAAGCGGCTTAGGCACCAGCCACATACACATAAGGTGGTGGGTTCTAATCCAGCCCCAGCCCGCCAAACAACAATAATGGCTGCAACCAAAAAATAGCCGGGCGTTGTGGCAGGGGCCTGTGGTCCCAGCTACTTGGGAGGCTGAGGCAGGAGACTCGCTTGAGCCCAGGAGTTGGAGGTTGCTGTGAGCAGTGAAGCCATAGTACTCTACCCAGGGGATCAGCTTGAGGCTCTGTCTCAAAAAAAAATAATAATAATTAAAAATAATTCTGATCAATTTCAAGGAGGAAACAGTAAAATCCCTGAGTTTCCTGGAAGGTGGTAGAATGTTGAGTCTGAGTGAAGCGTGACTTCAGATGCCCAGTGGTGTAAAATGTTCTTAAGACAAAACTCCTGAGCAGGAGTCACTTACTGCCTAATAGCAAATACAGACAAGTAGTGATTTCATATACAAGCATGATGTTTAAGATAGTCTTAAGGAATTTTAAGTCAAACCAACATTACAAAGATTAAAAATGCATTCTGCACAGAATTCTGAGGTTTCAAGGATACCCAAGAGTCGACTAGGTGGGTTGTAGTAGATTATTTTAGGCAGATTTTAAACATGTATAAAAAACCTTCAAAGTGAAGCAGAACACAGAGGCACTAGAACAGCGTATGGTTTTTCATAGGGCCTTGGGGTCAATGTAGAAGCCTGGCCCAGAGTGAGGCAGGACAAAGGCAGGGGTGACAGAGGTTCTTCTTGGTTATGCTTTAAAGTTTTGACTTTATCATTTAAGATATGAAGGACTATTGGCAGATTTATTTTTAGTTTTTAGTTTTTTTTGGCCAGGGCTGGGTTTGAGCCCGCCACCTCTGGCATATGGGACCAGCGCCCCACCCTCTTGAGCCACAGACACTGACCAACAGGCAGATTTTAACATATTGTGAGCTTACAGGTGTTAAAGTCATCACTCTGCCTGCTGTTTGAGGAATGAAATACAAAGGGACAAAGGCAAGAAAGTTAGAAATTTCTTGTTTTAATTCAGTCAAGAGATGGAGCAGTGGGTGAGGGGAAAATTGAAACCAAGAAGACAGGAAGGAGCATGCTCTGTCTACATACGATAATTTAGCAGATACGCCACATATGCACCCAAGGAATTTTAATTTATGGAGATGCTAAGTGACAATGTGGAGAAACTAATGCCATTGAAAACAGATTTTTTTTTTCCTTTTGGATTAATATAAAGGTGCATATGATTGGGTTACATTGTTTTCATTTGTTCGGTAGCAGCTGAATTGCACTCAATGGATATGATAAAGGAGTATATGGCACACCTCCTGAGTGAAGCACTCAACTCAGTTGAATGGATTTTTACTTCTTACATTTCCTGAGAAGAGGGTCCCTGGTGTGCCATGTAGGGTCACAGGGCTAGGGCAGAAGCAGAAATGGAGAAAGCCCTGGCCAGAGCCTTTGTTGAGTTTTCTATGGCCAAGGCAGAGCAGGGCAAGCTAAACAGTTTAACTTTGGCTAATTTAAATAATTCCAAGGGCTTTGTGCAATATAGGGGTGGTCTCTATTTGTCTGAAACCTGCTCCTAGGATTAGTTAGAGCAAAGAATATATTGGCTTTGTCTGTAAGGGATAAATAAGGAGGCGATTGAGGCTATAGACTCAGGATGGATAAGTTGACATATGAAAGGCATGCTTGTAGATAAGTTGTGATTATATTTACAAATTAACTGACCTAGGGAGGTATAATCTGTTCTTGGAATATAGTTCTTATACACGGTCCTGTGATGAAAGGACATGTGCACTTAGATTCTAAGTACATCTCAGAAAACACAGTGGTGGTGCCCTTCACGGAACCATCAGTCATGGAATGAAGATGGGTGTGCTCATGAAAGGCAGTGAGGAGAGAAGATACAGATGCCTGAGGGGCAGCAAAAATATTACGTATATGCAATACCTGGGCATGGAGATCTGAAAGTCCGTGAAGAAGTGTGGACTTTGGAGATGCATTTTGGAGCTATCGGCCAGAGTTATTTGGTTGTTTCCAGGAAGTTATCCATGAAAACGGGGGTAGTATATTGGGAAGATGTCAGCCACAGGCCTGCACAGCAAAAGGATGCTTAGGACAGAATCTGGTGAATGCCCTAGACTTAAATATGATCCTCAATGCCAAGAGCACGAGATAAGTCAAGAAGAACGTGGACTCAGTCTTTGCCTCTCATATCCTTTGTAATTTGAATATATTTATATTCAGCATACCTAGATCTGTGAATAGTCATGTTTGTTAACCTCCAATAGTTTTAACAGGCAAAAATCCCTTAACAAGGTTAGATACCTGACAACAGTCAGGGAAATCATTGAGGACATTTTAGTATAATAAAAATGCTATATGGGTTATTATAAGAGATTTGAATGGGATTGTAATCATTTATAGGTAGATTAGGCCTATCTATATATATAAACTATTTATCTTTTCAGTAAACTATATAGCCCTAAGGAGAAGCTCAAGATGAACTTTTTGAGCTACAATCTGAGACCATGTTGATACATTATGTTTGGGAAAAGTTTTAGGCATTATCCCCTAACACAGTGGTTCTCAACCTTCCTAATGCCATGACCCTTTAATACAGTTTCTCATGTTGTGGTGACCCCCAACCATAAAATTATTTTCATTACTACTTCGTAACTGTAATTTTGCACTATTATGAATTGTAATGTAAATATATGATATGTAAGATGTATTTAGGTGTATTTAGATGTATTTAGGTATTTAGGCGTAAGGGTCATTCGACCGCCAAAGGGGTCATGACCCACAGGTTGAGAACCGCTGCCTTAATATGTTAAAATGAGTCAGCCTTCTGGATCTTCTCCCTCTGATATAGCTATAAACTAGCATACATTTTTTTGAATAACTTTGTTCATTTTTGCTCCACATATTTCTTCCTCAAAGAGAAATAAATCCAACTGATTTCACTTCAAACTGTAAGACGTTTGAGTGAATTAATTTTGTTTTCCCCCAGCACCCTCACAGAGTTACAGCACTTGACAAGTGCACTAAAATTAAAAAAGCCCAATATGGTTAGAGTGTGGAGAGAAAAGAGAGAATGGAAATCCTGAGAATGACAGATTAGGTATAAATTTAGGAGATAGAAATGGCAAGAATTATTAATTTATTTGATCTGTAAGTTGAGAGAGAAAAATCCAGAAGATGATGTCCAGGTTCTTGGCTTGAGTGCCTCAATAGATGGAATGTGTCACTAATTTGAGGGGAACTGGATCTGGTAGATGTGTGGTAACCCAGGAACATTATAATTTCTACTTGGTGCATATTAAGCGTGGTTACTCCTAAGTACTCAGGGAAGATGCAAGGTAGGCATCGCTCAGAAGTAAGCAGGATGCTCCATGTGTTATATGCATCTGTAGGCATGGGTGGTATTGATATT
Organism: Otolemur garnettii; assembly: GCF_000181295.1. NCBI lineage: Eukaryota > Metazoa > Chordata > Mammalia > Primates > Galagidae > Otolemur > Otolemur garnettii. The sequence continues at coordinate 5,266,717 of NW_003852405.1, forward strand.
GATTGGAAAGACTTACTCCATCTATAGAAGGTATTGACTAAAAAAAGACAGTGTCCTGGGATGCAATCTGGGGAAGATTAATGTAGATCTGTGGGATACTGAAAAATAAATTGAAGAAATTATTAGCGAGATAAAAAGAAACTTAGGTGAAGGCATGCTAATAAAGCCAAGGTAACGAATGCTTCAAAAACAGCACACCTTTAAATAGAACACTATGAAAATGTTAATAAGGTTAAACTAAAAATGCACATTTGCTTAACAGAGAGGTCTGGGAGAGTAGGGTGAGAGGAATGATTTGGAAGACTGCAGCTTGGAGAACTGACTGAAAGTGAGATGTTGACTCACTGTGCTGTAGAAAACTTTATTTATTTATTTGACAGAGTCTCAAGCTGTCACTCTGGGTACAGTGCTGTGACATCATAACTCACAGCTCACAGCAACCTCCAACTCTTGGGCTCAAGAGATCCTGTTGCTTCAGTTGTTCTATTTTTTGTAGAGATGGGGTCTCGCTTTTGCTCAGTCTGGTCTGGCAACCATGAGATCAAGCTATCCATCCACCTTGTCTTCCCAGAGTGCTAGGATTACAGGTGTGAGCCACCACACCTGAAAATGTTTGATACGCTTGCTACGAGAAGGAAAAGTGAAAGCTGAGATGATAAGTATTTTAAACACACATCAAACACCTCAGTAAAATTCAGATAATTTTTTTTGTTTGCTCTTACTGTTTTAAAGGTTTTTTTTTCCCCACTTTAAACTGAAAGTTACTAGTTCAAGTGTGGTTGATTAATTGTAACGATGCAAAAGAATTTAATGATGCAACACTCAGGAACAGAATGTGTGTATACAGAAGGGGGAAATGTCTCAAACAAGGTGAGGGCCAATGTGATTCCTAACATGGGTGGAGAGGATAGCCCTTGCTTGAAAGGGAAACATTCCTTGTTGTAACTAAAAGGAGGAAAGGGAGATAAATATAAAGTAGGTTTATAGATTCAGGGATGGTAAGGCTCATTTCTTTTTCATGAAGAAATTCCATCAGCTATTCTTTAGTGGCTGTGCTTGGCAAGGATCAGTAGAGGATAGTATAGAAATGGAATACCAGTTCAGGGAATTAAGTGAAAGGCTCCGGTAGTGATGAAAAATTCTATTACTTGGGTAATAAGAGGGATCCAAAAGGGGATAGGAATGATACGAATTTATAATTAATAATCATGATATTATAATATACAACTGACATAACCAGTCGTATGATTTTTCTCCATCACTGTTTGGGTGCAAAGTGGAAAAAAACTATTGTTGTAAATTCATTTGTTGACGGTAGGAGTGTGATATGGGAAAACTGAACAGGTGAATAGATTTACAGGAAAATTATTATGTTTGTACGGTACTCCAAGTTAATGGAGAGGAATAGAAAGGCAAATGGGTTTACAGAAAGCAAGACAATCAATGGATTGAGATCTTAGTTGGTTAAAGAATACTTTTAAGCACAGTGCAGGATTGCATGGTTTTGGTGAGATCACTGGATGCTAAAATACCTGGTTTGGACAGTGATGAAGTTTTTAATGATGAAAATATTATGAGGGTTAAACAGAAGTAGGTAACTGAGGTGGAAGTAGAAATAAAAAAGATTTACAAATTGAGAATCCATGCCCAGGAAAGGCTCATCCACTCGGATGCTGAAGTCTTCTGAAGGTGATGGCCCCGCAGTGATGAGCTGAGAAAGAACATGAGCAAGTTGAGGGGGTGAGGCTTTCAACAAAGGTCACAAAAATACAGAAGAACTATATAATAAGAGGGTTATGTTCTAGAAAGCAAAGTTCTGAGGTGTACTGACTGTCCTATAATTCAATTCAATTCTGAAACTAATTACACAAAGTATGTTAGATTTCACAATTTAAAGGCAAAGTCCTTAAATTACGACACTAACTGTAGAGAGTTAATGTTAAGTAGGTGATCGTACAGTTCCCAGCAAAACTACCCTCATTTGAGATACAGGCCAGGGGTGGGCACTTCTGGCTGTGCACACTTCTGACTTAGCTGAAAATTCCAGGGTCCCTAGGACCCCTTTTAAGGCTGTTATTCACTAAAATGATTCACAGAACTCATAGAAAGTACTGTACTTCCAGTTATAGTCTTATTAAGAAGGATATGACTCACAACATCCAAACAGAAGAGAAAAATGGGTCAAGTTCTGACAGAAAGGGGCATAAACCCTCACTTGTCCCCCGTAGTCAGGGAGAACTGATGTTCCTAGCTAGGAATCCCTCCAATCCACATTATTCCAAGTATTTATGAAGGTTTCTTATTCAGGCATGACTGATTAAATCAAGGCTGTGTGTTAACTCTATCTCTGTCTCTCCTCCTCTTCCTGGAGGTCGGCAGGAAGTTTCAGCCTTCTAATCACGTGGTTCCTTCTTCTGACAACCAGGCCCCATCCTGCAGCCATCTAGCAGCAGGAATCACTTTCTTAGGGTAACTAAGACAGTCATGCCATTCAAGAAATGCAGAATTTTTGAAGTTCTGTACCAGAAATGATCAGCAAAAATTATCTATTTTATTAAAAGAAGCATGGTTACTGATTGGTTTGGTTCATTTTCTATAGGTTGATCATAACAAAAAAATATTTGTAGACAGATATACTTTGTTAAACATAATCAAAAACTATACTATTGCATTTACTCACCTATCATGCCAATTATATGTATGATACAAATGAAGTATCAATGATGATTACATTTATTCCTTCAAATGAAAAAGAAAACTACATTTATTAAACATTAAGTGAAGTAATTTGTAGGTATCAAATCGTATAATGTTTAAAGCAAGCTTATGCGGGTAAAGAACTTAGAATCAAAGATTCAAAACGAATATTTAGTAAGCATGAATTGTATTCACTTCCAGCCCCAGAGTCCGCATTATTCTCATTAATTCAGTAAAATAAAACACAGTTGAATTGCTAATAATGTATTTTCTATTTTCTTAATGAAACTCTCTGTAGGGAAATTCCCATGCTACTTTTAATGTCGTCTACGGTGATTCCATCTGAAGCTGTAATACGCTGGTCACAACATTGATCCTCACTCCTAGCAAACATTTCAAGAACAAAGTTGTTCATCCCATTTCTGCTTCCTCATACATCTTTAGGGTCAGTTTCATTATATTTGCTATCACTATGGTACAACTGTCCATTTCTTTCAGGAATAGTTGTTCAATATGTGTGTATATGTTTATATATATACATATATTTTATATACGTATGTATTCATATATCTATGTGTAACATCAGGCTACAAAATTTGACTTTAGAGACAAAGAAGTCTTCATTCCTGTTGTTACAACTCATTTTCTCCATCTTTGTGTTAATTTTGATGTATTTAAAATAGTTTTAGTGGGCAGCCCCTGGGGCACAGTGGGCAGGGCACTGGCCCCATACACCGAGGGTAGCGGGTTCAAACCCGGCCCCAGCCAAATTGCAACAAAAATAGCCAGGTGTTGTGGCAGGCGCCTGTACTCCCAGCTACTCGGGAGGTGCGATAAAGCAAAACTTTGTCTCTATCAAAATAAAATAGTCTTGGCTTTGGTAATTCAATTCAGCTTAATGGGAATAGATGTTTGATGTATTGGATTTGACTTGTATACATCCTCATTCTTTTTCCGTTCCTTCTGATCACAAGGGATTCTAATTTTTTTCTGGTGACTGTTTTCTATGTTGTGTTATCATGACCCAGTGGTGTAAATTTCAGTATCTTCTGGTAAGAGACATTTCCTTCCTCATTTCCTCTAGAGTGACTTGCATCACTCTGAAATTGCCTCCTGGGAGCTTTCCTGCACTGACTGGTTTCTGGGCCTGGCCAACAGTTTAAATGTTAAGAGAAATGAACAATGATTGATGATGCTAAATTCTTGCAGAGTCAGTATTTGTAATCTTTCAACTGTACGCTACGCTATAAGTCATGTAATTCATGTAGCAACCCACAGGAAATAGCTACACATAACAGTAAAATATTACTAGGCTGTCCTTTCACAGAAAGATTTCCCTTTTAGAGCTGAGAACCATTTTACGCTGTGTAACTCCTATGCTATGGTTCTTTTTTCTCTCCTGATAAATAGAGAATGCCACAAATGTATACACATTTTATAAAAGGAAAAGACTGTATTGAGATTGTCATACTCAGGTCATGTTTGACTCTAAAATTACAAGAGACACAAAATACAATATACAGGATAACTTGGTGTCTGCATATATTTAGTATTACAATTTTTTTTTTTTTTGAGACAGAGCCTCAAGGTGCCGTGGCATCACAGCTCACAGCAACCTCCAACTCCTGGGCTCAAGTGATTCTCCTGCCTCTGCCTCCCAAGTAACTGGGACCACAGGTGTGCACCACAACCTCCGGCTATTTTTTGGTTCCAGCCGTCATTGTTGTTTGGTGGGCCAGGCTGGATTTGAACCTGCCAGTTCAGGTGTATGTGGCTGGCACCTTAGCCATTTGAGCCACATATTATAATTTTTTTCCAATTAGGTCACAACTGTGTACATTAATGAATACAGTTTTTTCTTTCATAAAATGTGTATACACTTTTTGGCCCTCTCTGTATTTTACCTTCTGGTCTCACTTGCCTTTCCGTCTTCATGTCAACTTCATAATCACTACGCAAATTCACAAAGAAATGGCAGGATTTGCACTTTTGGAAGCTTATCAGATGATTCTTGATGAGAAGTTACCCATGGTGAAAACTGGCTTTGAATGTCTCTCTATTTCTGTAACCTTCTGGGAGGTGACTGTCAAATTGGTCCTGGGAGCTTAGTATATCATGGTAGATGGTGAAATTAGGGAAAAAGCTCTGCCAACCTGTCACACCTTCCTTAATTTAGTTGTTATCTCATTGCCATAATTACTCCAACGAAGATATAACATTCTACAGTCTAGGATAGAATTTTTGGCCACACAGAAAAAATAATGCTCCTAGGCATTTAAGGCTATGGTCGAAGTGCAAAATTTTATAAAGTAAGTGTGCATTTTCTCACAGAAATATTTGTTATGTATAAATTGTCTTTTATAATTCTCAAAAATAAATATTATACTCATAAATGTATCAGTTATAATACAACATAATTTATATTATAAGGATTATTTAATCAAGCTATTGGAACCATTTCTTAACAAAGACAGACATGAAACAACCATGTATTGAATTCTGCAAATACACAAAGTGAACGGTGATAGAAGGTATTCCTTCATCTAATAACCAGGTATTGTGAGGCTCTATTTAACATCAAACGTCTGTAAGAATTGACATTTGTTATCATGTTTAAAATGAGTATAATCATTACCATTGATAATTTTCCATTATTTAAAGAAATGTAATACATGAGTAATATATAGAAAATTGATATAGAGAATCTTTGTTGCCATTATTACATAAGGTAAAATAGAAAGAAAGTAGATTTCAATGAAGGCATATATTGTACTAATGTGAATCCAGATCTGGCCTAACTCTGACTCCCATATTGCAGTTAAGGAAGACAGCATATTGTTGTTTTTTTCCTAATATACTCACTATATAATACCTTGTGTTAGTGTCAACTTTGCTTTATGGTTATTACATTGTATGTTGAATATATTAATATACTGGTGAAGGAAATTATAAAATCAGGGCTGCTAGTATTAACATGAGAGAGAATTGAGTGAAAATGGAGCAATTTAGTTAGTTTATAATAATAAAAATCATTAATGGATACAATAAAATATCTGTAAGTTGACCACCCAAGGGACTCTGACAAACTACATAGGGAGATGATGGTTAACATAGGAACGAGACCTACCATATTGAGAGGTACATGTCCTTTACTTTTCATAAAAAGCTATTATTAGAGAATAGCATATGAAATCATACATAATCAAAACACGGTAAAATCATACAGCATCATACACAATCAGTACATTAACTGTTTTCTCATGGTTTCATCATGCTTTCTGAAAAGGAGTCCATCTTGGTTTGTTTTTATACTCATTATCTCAATGCTGGCTGCTCTACTCAGCATACCTGGGTATTTCTCTATGCAGCAAATAACTTCAACTGCATTATTAAAATACCTGACATCCTCTCCTTTGGGAATCTCTGCAATTTCTATGCCGTGCTCACTTGCTTCTTCCACTTCAGCAGCTGCTTCATGCACTTTAATGTTGGTCTGTACTTTATTTGGTCAACATCACTTGGAAATTGCGTCTGGGTCTGGTTCATTACAGGTTGCCACCTCAACATCCACTGCAACAAAACCTTCAAAACCTGAGGCTCGGCACTCAGAGTACACTGGTTACAGTGCCAGCCACATGCACCAAGGCTGGTGGATTTGAACCCTGCCCAGGTCTGCTAAACCACAATGATAACTGCAACAACTGTGGTGGGTGCCTGTAGTCCCAGCTACTCAGGAGGCTGAGACAAGATAATAATTTAAGGCCAAGAGTTTGAGGTTGCTGTGAGCTATGATGTGACAGCACTCTACTTAGGGTGATGTAGTGAAACCATCTCAAAAAAACAAAAACAAAAACAAAAAAACTCTACTCCTGGAATTCTGCTATGGATGGTCTGTTGAGACCAAAACATCATGCTCTTGAGTAGTGACAAGTTCAAACTTCTTGAAACACTTCCGCATCATTTCTGGCTGAAGTTTGTTCCAAGCTGAACTGATCCAGGAGGTATTGTTCAGAATATTGACTGATTCAGTGGATGAAGTTGCTTTCCCAGTAGGACCTCAGGTTTTACTTTTAGTAACAACCAATTGCAAGATCTTGGCTCAGTAGAGCACCTGAATGCTTTAATGATACCTTGATTAAGGGGTTAGATTTCTGAGGTCATATTTGGAGGAAGAAATTTCAGTGCATGTTTTTGAGATGATTGACTTGTGTGTAGTGACTAGGTCAATTGTTTATTGTCAGTATTTTATACTAATTCACAAGATGTATAAATAAACAACAAATGGAAAAATAAAAAAGGATACACAATAAATTTGCCAATTAAAAGAATTCCAAACAATTTATGTAGAAATTCTCCCTCAGAAGGAGAAACACACCTCCCACTTCCTAAGTTGGGGTGTACTTACTCACGACTTTTCAGAGAATATTGGATGAAAAGAGGCAAAGGTGGATAACTTACAACAGAGGAACCTGAAAAGTACTACCTTAGCCTAGTGGTTAAGTTCAAAACATTATGTCTGAAGGATCGTTAATTGACCTAGAATAGAATCAAGGTGCTGAAATTCTCTTGGAAGTCTGGCATGGAAAGTTGTAGTCTGGCATGGAAACTCTCCTAAAATTTGTTCCCACTACTCTCTCTCCCTCCGTCCCTTTCTTTTTCTTTCATTCTCACTTTTATTCTCTCCTGTTTCTTTCCTTTTCTGTGTTTCTGAGAATTTAAACAGAATTCTATTTTGTAAAAGGGACCATCGCAATAGAAATTAATACAGAAAATATCCCAAGTCTCCTAGAATATGGCATAGATCATATTCAAAGCTTCAAAAGGCAAATTATAGGAAAGAAAATTGTGAATATCCATGGGAAAAACCAATGATTATAACCTAGAATATAGGCATAATAAAATATTTAGATTGATTCATATATAGTGATTTAATTTTCACTTGGTAATTTTTGAACAGAATAGGAAATATATGAAGCTATGGGAATAAACTTAGAGTCAAGTTTTTTTTTTTTTTTTAATTTATAAGACTGGAACAAGAAATTACTTGAAAGAACAGCAATATTAATCTTTAAATAAGAGCAAACAAAATGCCATCTTTCTATCTCAAGTAGCTCAAATGCCCATGGTCCCCACTGATATATCTTGTCTTCTCTCTCCCAGACAACATCTATGGCATTTTGGAAAGTTCACAGGGATCAGTTGATAGAAGAGGAGATGGTTCAGGCCCTGTACCTGTGTTTCTACACAGTGCAGTCACCACCTGAAAGTGGATAGCTGTAGCATTACAGCTCCTTTCTGGAACTTCTCTGAAGGACAGAGGTAAAGAGAATCTTCCCAGTGGGTGGGATTGTTCACTTGTTTGGACACTTTTTCAATTTTTCAATTTTATTTTTCAATTTTATTTCATTAGCTGTATCCAGCTAATGAAAATTTCAATTTTATTCATTAGCTGTATCCAGTTTGGCTGGATTGCCGGGGCTTAGAAGGAACATAATTGGAGTATTGGTGACAGGAAGTTTGGGGAAGAGGAATATGCAATGATTTTTCTAGATGGGCAAAAAATGAAGATGCTTGTGTTCTTATAAATGTTTATAAATGGGTGATCAGCCTATTTTAATAATTAAATAGATAGGATAATGTGTTCAGGGGATAACAGCCAGCCTCTTTCCAGCCACCCCTGTCATCACTTAATGAGCTATGAATAAAGCAGCCGTTAAGGCAGAGTCAGAGGTTGTACAAGGCTCAGCAATATGGAGCTAAAGCTGACCCACCTATAATCACTGATGAGTGATTAATATGCCAACAACAGAGACCAACACGGAATCCACAGTATTGTACCACTCTCTAGGGTGACTAGCCTGGTAGCAGAATGATCGCTTGGCTTCCACTATAGAAGGGGCAGCATTTTGTTATTTCTAGATAGATAGTTTATTTATTTTTTCTTTTTGAGACAGAGCCTCAGGCTGTCCCCCTAGGTAGAGTCCCGTGGCATCACAGCAAGTCTCCTGCCTCCGCCTACCAAGTAGCTGGGACCACAGGTGCCCGCCACAACGCCTGGCTATTTTTTTTTTTGGTTGCAGCCATCGTTGTTGTTTGGCAGGCCTGGGCTAGATTTGAACCTTCCACCTTAGGTGTATGTGGCTGGCGCCTTAGCCACTTGAGCCACAGGCACCAAGCCAGGATAGATAGTTTAGATAGAGATTTTTTTCTCCTGAATACAATGTTTATACAAAAACTACAATCTATGGATCTTCAGAATGTCATATCTCCTGTCAAGTTATCCCACATAATATTGCTTCTGAACAAAGTACTCACTTTATACCAAAATAATTCTGGCAATGGACCCATTTTCATGGAATTCACTGGCCTTTCCATGTTTCCCACCATCCTGAATCAGCTGGTTTGGTAAAATGATAAAATGGCTTTTTAATGTATCGGTTACAGTGCCAGGTAGATTGCACTAGGCTAGGACACATTTCTTTGGAATCCTATGTGTGCTCTGAATCAGGATGCAATGTATGGTACTGTTCCTCTGAGGATCCCTGAGCTCAGAATGGCAGCACTTCCTATTACACCTGCTAATGCATTAACAGATGTTTTGCTTCTTATTCCCATGACGTTATGCTCTGCTGGCCTAGAGGTATTAGTTTCAGAAAGAGGAATGTTTCCCTCAACAGACAAAGCAATGAATCCTTTGAACTGAGAGTTAAAACCGCCAGTGGACATCTTGGGTTTCTTATGCCTTTTAATCAACAGGCAAAGACAGGAGATACTGTGCTGGATAGAGTGGCTGATCCTGACTACCACGTTCCCACTGCACAATGAAGACAAGGAAGGGTATGTCTGCAATGCAGACAAACCCTTCCCTGGGAATATCTTTTTACGAGCTATAGTTAAGGAAAATGAAAAACTACAAGAACACAATCTACGCAGGACTACTGATGGCCCAGACTCTTTAGAAATGAAGACCAGAAACTTCACTAAGGTGCAGAATCTAAGCACAGCTAAGGTGCTTGCTGAGGACAAAGGGAACATAGAAAGGGATTTTTACAAATACCAGCTAGGATTGTAGTATATATCACACACACACACATATATGTGTATCTATGCATATGGATATATATGGGTTTATCGATCTTTCTTTCCTCTTATATTCTCTTATCATGTAGCATAAGAAAAATTTTATTTTATATCATGAAGTCAATTTGTATGTTTCTAATTTTATATTATAGTAGTTAAAAACAAGAATAAAAGTTAACATTATTCAAGTATATTACCTCCCTTTCTTGGAAAGGGCTAGGACATTTTCAGTTATAGGCAGGATAGTTGTATCATGTTAAGCAGGACAATTTCTATTGCCTTTATTTGAACATTAAGTTTGGATTCAGGAGATGTCTATGAGTGCCACATTGACAGGAGACAGACTTATAATAGTTAAATTTGTGTATCAACTTGACTGGATCAGAAGATGCCCAGATATCTGGTTAACCATTATTTCTGGGTACCTCTGTAAAGTGTTTCAAGATGAGATTAGCATAGAAACAGATGGACTCAGTGAAGCAGACTTCTCTCCCCAATGAGGGTGGACATCATTCAGTCTACTGAGGGCTATCAAAAGACGAAGCTGGAAGAAATTCTCTACCTTTTTCTTCCTGTCTGCTCTTGAACTGAGCCATCTCCTCTCTCCTTGGCTTGTCCTTGGATTGCAATTCACATTATTATAGTCTGTGGTTCCCACACCTTCAGATTCAGGTTAAAACATATCACTGTGGTTTAGGGGTTTCCAACGTATAGAGATCATAGGGCCTCTCAGTCTCCATAATCACTTGAACCAATTCTTTTTAAATAAATACATCTTAACCATCTATAAGTCATTTTAGGCATAGGAACACATAAAACAAGCAAACAAAAAAACAACAAAAAAGAAATATTCTTTCCTGGCCCTGTACTCTGTTAGAATGAGAAAAGCACAAAAACATAAACTATTGAGTATAACGTGTGTGAGGCAGTGCCACCCGATAAAGGAAACTAAAGCATCCTAATTAACTACAGAGTAAAAGGTCTTAATATCATAAAAGAGATCTTTAGAAAAGAACTCTCTGACAAGTTATTTGGAGAAACAGTGATGAAACATTTCTGAAGAATGTTAGTACATCCTGTGTACAGTATATCTGTGAGAAAAGTATTACGGGGAGAGAGAATAAGTACATGGGAAGCCCTTAAATGGAATACACACAACAGCTTGAGGATAGTGAGAAAAGAACTTTAGATGGAGAAGTGTCAGCAATTGGCAGCATATTAGGAGATGACGGCATATAGTTAGTGATGAGAAAGATTAGGGTAAGACGTCTAAGCCAAGGTAAGAAGTTTAAATTTTATTATTAATCAGAAAGAGCCACTAAAGGTTTTTAAGAGTAGGAATGACATGATTAAACTTACAGTTTGAAATGATTTTCAGGATCAATTGTGGGAAATATTTTGAGAAGCAAGAATGGAATTATAGAATATTAATACAGTAAAATTTCACAAGTTGTCAAGGTTACCTGGGCTGATGTAAGCGGTGAGAAAGGACTGAAATCTGGATACTGTATTAAGATAGAACTCGCAGGTTTTATGAAGAAATAAAATTGAGGGAAAGAGATGGTAAAGATGGTTCCAGGGTTTCTGTTCTAAGCAGGAAAGCAGGAGTTTCTAAGTCCTGATGTGGAAAAGGCTGGAGCAATTCAAGTTTGGGGAATGAAACTAAGAGCTAGAAGTTTGGCTTGTTAAATGCAAGATGCCTGTTAGACTTCCAAGGGTGAACCAAAACCTTGAATACAAGAATCTAATTCCAACAAATCCCCCTATCAAAAGATCGAATCAAATCCCTTTTCTCTTCGGAGCTGGACTTAGTGACTATTTTCCAAAAAATTATAATATGGCAGAAGTGATGAAGCATCATATGTCCTGGAGACATTGTGCCTTCTTCTTTGCTCACGTCTGTCTCTCTGTGCAATCATTAGCCCGGGAATAAGCCAGATGTCATGTCATAAGAACACTCAAGATGTTCTATCAAGAGGTCCAGGTGGCAAGGAACTGAAATCCCCTAACAACAATCACATACAGATGTGGGCATTCTTTTCACAACTGTCTGAGTGAGATATCTCAGAAGGGCATCCTCCAACCCTAATCAAACTCAGACAAGTTGAATATGACTGCACCCCACATTGACGTCTGAGCTACAACCTCCAGAGACACCATAAGTCAGAATCACACAGCTAAGCTATTCTCAAATTCTTGAAGAAGGGAAACTATGTTTTAAGCCGAGAAAAAATACTACTTTCAAAGAGATATAAGAGCAAGGTACAAATAAAGGATCACCAGAAAGGAAACAGTGTTAGAAAACATATCACTGAATTAGATTATATAATGAAGGAGTGTTGATAAAAAGGACATTGTTTTAGGCCAGGAAAACACATCTGTACTACTAGCACTCTAGGGGCTGAGACAGGTGGATTGCTTGAGCTCAGGAGTTGGAAACCAGCCTAAGCAAAAGTGAGACCCCATCTCCACTAAAATAGAAAAACTAGTCAGGTATAGTGGCTAGCAGCTGTAGTCCCAGCTACCTGAGAGGCTGAGGCAAGAGGATTGCTCAAGCCCCGGAGTTTGAGGTTGTTGTGAGCTATGATGCCACAACATTCTACCCAGGGTGACAGAGTCATACTGCATCTCAAAAAAAAAAAAAAAGAAAAAGAAAAAAGAAAACAAAGAAAGAAAGAAAGAAAATTATTTTAAGAGTAGTTATTTTCGGTAGCGCCTGTGTCTCAAAGGAGTAGGGCGCTGGCTCCATATGCTGGAGGTGGTGGGTTCAAACCCGGCCTGGGGCTAAAAACTGCAAAAAAAAAAAAAAAAAAAAAAGTCGTTATTTCCATGACAGGTCACAGCAGTTTTCTGGAGCCAAAAATAATTTTTACCAATCAAGAAGTTTCATGTACTTGTGTCTGTGTGTGAGCGTGTGTGTAGTTGAAAGGATGAGGAGTGTATGGAGACTGGGAGTTGTGGCATTTATTATTGATTTTTCCAAATGACAGAGATCAGCAGTTTTGGGTCTGCCCATAATTTAGAATCCTCTTTCATGACTTCTGAGTGGCAGCCTCCATGAAGGATATGCCTGCATGCCTTCTTGTTCAAATCTAATTCTTCTCTCCTTCTGTGTTGTTCAGAATATCTCCTGCAACCCACTTCCAGACGCCATTCTGATTGCCGTAAGCAACACTCTGCTGATTTTTGCTTTTTTCTCTCATGAAGGTGTTATCATTTTGGATGAATGTTCTGTGCTAATTAATTCTGAGGACTGCAGTTGTGTTCACCTCCCTCGGTGTCTTCACTCACCTTACTTGGAACTTCAACAGCCCTTTCTCAGACGTACCGGTTTAGGGTTACAAAACATTCACAGATTTAGAGAGAAGTCAGTTTGCAAATTTATTTCTCATTATTCTTATTGTTTTGATATAATTTTAATAAACTTTAATTTGGGGCAGAATAAGCTTAAACTCTCAATAGTAAATATAAATTGTTTCCTGCTTTGTGATAAAAAAGATTCCTTATTATTCTTTATCTTTTCTGGACATATCTGCCCTTTCTCTCTATTACTACTCTAGGACTAAAAAATATTAACTTGAGGTGACCTTAACAGAAGTTTATAAAAGTGTACAGTTTACTTAAATTCTTTTTTCTCTGACCTTTACTAGACTTGGTTAAGATGGATTATTCTGGTCCATATTGTAGATACTTTTTCAGTCCTAGCCTGGCCTTGTAATTCTCCATAACATTTCTCAAGAGTAGCATCATTTATAATCTGCTGAGAATATTTTTTAAAATGAAATTCTTCCCATTGATTAGTATATTTTCATTATGGTTTAAAGAGGCTTTGAAGTGAATGATTTAACCTCGAAGACACAAGAGATATTGCATTTCTTGACAGCTAGTTTATGCCTGAGGTTGTATAAGCCACCGAGCTAAGGAACTATTTTTCCCCCTCCATGACAAGGGCCAGCTTTTATAAAACATCTCTGATTATAGAGCATCTTCCTTTTAATAAATAAAAACAGTAAAGACTTCAGAGAGAGGACTACATTTTTTTCCTCCCAGGTGAAAAAGGGACAACATGAGAGGATTTTAATTCTCATTTAGCCAGATAAAAATGAGCATATTTGCGTATCAAAGTGTAATCATCCCTTGAATAATATATATTGATTTTGCTGTTTGCTTTTTTAGCTAAATACTCAAACTATATCTGCCTTTTCTATGCTTATAAATTCTAGACACATTTTTGAGGTCTATTCTTAAGTCTACTCATTTAATTCAAAGGAAAATACACGCAATTTCCTTTCACCTATAATTTGAGTATTTTGAATCTAATTGGGTCCAGTTGAGTCAATACATGATATATTTTTCCTTGCAACATTAAACACATAAGCTGCAGCGTTTATGCTACTTAATTGTGATTAACTTGTGAAAAATTCATCCTGCCCCAAGATGTGCACAGCTTGTTTAAAAATTATGTATAAAGTTTTGAAGAATGAGAATGATTTGACAAGCAGGCAGCCCGCAAAGGAACAGACACATGAAGGGAAGAGGATCAAACGGGAATATAGCTGGTGAATTCACTCTGCAGGCTGCAGAGTCTGGCTATACTCCAAGGGGGTTGAAAGAACAAGCAGAGATGAAATATAGAAGAAAAAAAATAGAGACGTGAATCTCAAGGTGGGGAAATAAAAGAGCCGTTGACATTCAAAAATGAGTTTTAATTTTACATTTTGCACACACAAGTCAATAAACTCATCTCAGCTTAACTTAGTTAACAATATATGCAACTGCTTTCCTAAATTGGAGGAAAACAACACGAAAGAAGGCATTAAAAATAATTCTGCTAAATAATATGAAGCTCCCATTTCAGTATTCATTGATTTCCTATACCATATGCGATAATGCCGATAAATTACATATGAAAAGCTCTATTCATAATACTCACTTACAAGTCATTGAATCTTTTGAGAATTATTTCATGTATTTTCAAATTTTCTTGCAAGATCTAAGAGTAAATAAGTGCAATGCTTTAACTCAACATTATGGGTAACATTTTAGTTTGTAATTTCTATGAATTTGTTAATCATCCACACATTTACATTTTAATACTTATGTTTATTTTGGTTTTGTTTAAAATTCCAGCCTATCAAATATCTGGACAGCAATGAACTTACTTTGGATTAGGGTATTTAAAAATGCTGTTGTGTAGAAAAGTACATAAAGATTACAACAGAACAAGTAACTCAAGGTCAGGGACCACAAAACCATCATGCTACATTAAATGTGATAAGATCTAAGAATATATTAGCTTTTCATAAAATGCTATTTTAAATAATGGAATAGAATTTTTTTTAATCCAGTGGAATTTATACATGCAAAGCGCCCTCAGTTTTCAGTGTTTTTACATTCAGATCTTAAAGAAACAATATTTAGGGGGAAAGATAGCAGTAATTATTTAATGGCCATAATAAGCAAATAGGGTAATTACTTATTGGAATTTCTCTATTTAAGGATACACGTTCTTCACATCCTGAAAATGCTGACACAGTGTTCTTCCAAAAGGCTCCTCTGGGTTAGAGACTGCCTACACGGGATGCGTTCACTTGCAATAGACAAGTACAGGGTGTCCCAACACTGCCTCGAGGTCGCCATACGTAGGAAAACCAGGCAATTGTGGCTAAATATATCTTACTGCCCATTTGCCCTATGGATGGCAGCTTTAAGGGCAATTTATGGGAAACCATAAATTTACATTTTAATATTGATTTAATTTGCATGACCTTGATACATTTTGAGGCAGTAATTATTTTCATATTTCATATTTTTGTTAGTTCAAATTTATCTTTTGTAAGTGACTAAAATATTCATTATTCTTACTTTCAATAGCCTTCTCAAAGTTGTTATTAACTTGTATATTTATATTCTTTTTTTTTTCTTTTTTTGGCTGGGGCTGTGTTTGAACCTGCCACGTCCGGCATATGGGGCCAGCACCCTACTCCTTTGACCCAAGGGTGCCACCCAATATATTTATATATCTTTTGCAGTTATTTTCTCCCAGCCAATTCTCCAGCTCTGGGAGATTATTCCTTTGACCAACAAGTATTTCTTAAAAAGTATGTTTTTTAATGTAACTGGTATGAAGCTTAGTCTATACATTAATGTGTAACCAAATATAAATATCATCAATGGGCCTTGAGAATAATCTCTATTCCTATTTCCTTAAGAAACTGATAAATACTTAAATCTCATACTTTTCTGTGCATTTGGCCAAACTCATTTTTTACTTCACTGTTACTTTGCTTTGACCAGGACATAATATACCTATGTCCTGATGATTCCTATGAAAATAATGTCTTATCTAGCCCTATTAAAATTACAGTAGTGGGAGCTTGAATTTGAGAGAAGAAAATATTTTTTTCCTGGTCTTCATTTTACTTCAGTGTCAGGTGTATAAATTCTTTTTCTCTAGGTCTGTGACCTGGGAAATGATTTTTTGGAAGCATCTCTTAAAACTTTGTAAGAATGACTTGCAGGAGTTTTTTATCTTCTGTATAGCTAGACTTGAACACTCATTCTTGAAGGGTAGAGGGAAAGGTCACCAAGAATATTATTGTTCGTTAGAAAAAAATAAAGAGCAAGTTTCTACTGGGATCTTCTGCTTAGGACAAGTAAATAGAAACAATACAGTTTTTAAGGGAAATTTCGATTATTTAATTTTCTTCAGTGTCATCATTGTCAGTTTTATTTTCATGCTGGCTTTTGCTTTGTGTGTTTCAAACAGAATGACGTGCTCTATCTACAGTGTTATAAGGTGACTCAGCCTTAATGAGGTTTCAGTGAGGGACAAATGGTTCTTTCCATTCAATTGAATTCATATATATTGTCTTTATGTCTCTTATAAACTAGAGATTTGGAATTTAAATAAAATTAAAATCAATTTCAGGATGAATATCCCATTGGATGTTTAGACATTTGGAATTCATCAGAATTTGGGGGTTATTTCTATATATTCTGTACTTTGTGCTATCAGTGCTGTCCCCTTAAAATATCTGCCTTTACAAGGATTTTCCAGGAGGGCAAGAAAGTGCCAGGAAGTCATAGAAATGGCTTCCAATGTGGCAGGAAAAAAGGTGATTTCATAAAGGGTAGAGAAAGAGGAAAATGTTTTGAGTTAGATTCTGTTTTATGGCATTAAATACTAGATTTCATAGGTATCATTGTTCACCATTTTGAACACTTTAGTATATAAACATGTCAGAGCTTCAGGTGTCTATCAATATCTCTGAAGAAAATTATAAAGTCTGTCTGGATTTTGGAAAATAAGGCCAAGGCAAACAAAATGTAATCTTTAGTCCTGTTTTGCCCATTAGCACGGTGATCAAAATAGGATTTGAGTTTCAGTAATGAATTGTGTTACTTCCTCAGCCTGAACGGGTTTCTGAACTTGAGCATTAAGTTTGAAATCTAAAGCCATTTGTATTGCTACCTTTAAGCAATAGTGAGTACACTGTATGTGTTTTGCATTCATAAACTGCCACTCACGGTTAACCCCAGTGGTTTTATGTGTTCCATTGTGAATGATGTATTTCAATTAAGAGCAATATGGTAAAGTATTTCTTCTTCTGTGCCACAAGGTTAGATGTGCTCTTTCTGAGGGGTGTTCACTTTTAGGTTACCCAGAGAACCAGGTTCCAGTCTTTTCTTTCATGTTCAAAGGTTTGCTTCCGACTGCCTCCTGTTCAGCGCCTTTTGTTTTTCTCAGTATTGTTTTTATTTTTATCAAATGTCACAAGTAAGAAAATAAAAAGCCTCATCTGTCTTGCTTATTATTCTTGTTCTTTAGTACTGTTTTGAGTCAAGACACTCTTTTCTTACCTGAAATCTCTAAGCACATTATAATCCATTTCCTTGGGATACTTCTGACCTCTTACTTTTCTCCACTGTGAATGATGTCACTATCTCTTATAAAATAATGTGACCTCCTTGTTTTTTCATCTAACATAATTTCATCTATCACAGAATCTAAAAGATGCTGAACCCCTTTATTATAAATTTTGAGAGGATACTTTGATTCAATTATCAAAGTTACTTTTATTCTTTGAATTGAGACCTATCGGTGCCAAAGTCACTTCTCCTTGGTGAAAAGCTTTAGAAGACTATATAAAAATTAAAAGAAAAGCTTCTAACTTTTAAAAAAATTCTATCTCAAATGAAAAATCTAAAGTGATGATAAAATGTTTGCTCAACTAGTTTAATTTTTACCCTTTGCAAACTAGGCCTTCAATCTCTAGCACAAATTTCTTACATTCATCTGTACTCGATATTTGGATTTCTGTTATAATCTTTAAAAGTGTGGTTTTATTGATTTAAATCTCTACTCAATTTTGAATTCATATCTGCTTCCAAAATTATTCTTTACTCAACCAGTTTAAATTGTAATTAAAATATTTATTCTGGAATTAGATAGGAAAGCTTTCAGTGTTGATTAAATTTTGAGTAAATGTCATATTTTAATAGATGTTTTGTTTTGGTCAAATATTGTGATTTTATTATGCACAAAAGCATAAGTTAGTTGATACGAATTTTCAGGCATTTTAAAAACACAGAACCTTGTAATTTACTTGCTAGAGCATAATTATTTAAAATGTGCATTGACCAAAAACTTTGAGGAAAAGCAATGGAACCTTATTCCTCCTGAGAGATTTGTTTCCATTCTCCTTTAATTTCAATCTCAAAGTCAGTTTTGAATGTGGGTTGCATTTTCTAAGGAGTCTGTATCAGCAGGGCTGTCCATGACTATCTAGTAACACAAATGATCTCCTATGATTTTGGGGGAGTATTACGGTGCTCCATAATTTGGCTGCTATGACTTTCTTCTTTCTATCACTTTTGAATCTCTGAGAATGGAAGAGGGAGTCCAAAAAGATGCATCTTTACCTAATGTCCCTTTTCTTTTTGTTCCTATTATTTTCAACTAGATCAACAGATTTCTAAGAGCCATAACGGATTTGTAGAATTCGTAATAGAATTTTAATCTGATTTTTAAGTTGGTCTGACTTCTGTCATTTACAATCATTCTAACTTTATAGATACAGCAATATAATATTTTTTTTCCTTTGGTTTTAAGCTCTAAGTTATGTTGTTTCTCTCCCTCTTTCTTCTTGAGTTTTGAGTGACATGATTTCACCTGCCCCTCACAGTAGTTCACACTATGCTCTTTTTTTTTCTTCTTGAGAACTTTCTTAAGATGCCAACCTTTGCCAGTCTATGAAGACCATGGCTTCTCCATCCCCTCATTGGTAAAAGATAAACCACAATCCCCATTTTAAACTACTATGTTCATGGGAGAGGCAGACCTACTTTCAAAGTTTCAGGATTCCCTCTGCATGAGTCTCTCTTTTATTAAAAAGCACATGCACTGATTTTCTCAGGTTCCATAGCAGTGAGAGTTCAGGTGTATCATCCTGACCCCACCCACCACTTGCACTGCATTTGGACTGCAGTTAAGAGGGAGGTATAAGGACCACAAGTAATAGATTTGAAAATCATGACATTGAGAATCTGGAGATTTCATTTCTAGCAATAGAGTTTTGATTATTAATTATGTGATCAACAAAAGTTACTATATAGCAGCAACACTGTCTTTATATAAGCAGTTCTGTCATGTAACTCTGGATAATTTTTCTTATCTAGGAAGCCTCTATGTGTGGTGCATAAGCCCTCTTAGCACGATTCGATGTGTATATAGCACATTTTAGTAAGAATGATTTCTGCTTAAATTAGCCAGAGATGATTTATGTTACTTCAATCAATTTCTCATTCGATAAAATACATACATAAGGCTTGATGCTTAATAAATACAAAAGCATCCTAGGGAGGTGCCTGTGGCTCAGTGAGTAGGGTGCCAGCCCATATATCGAGGGTGGTGGGTTCAAACCTAGCCCTGGCCAAACTGCAACAAAAAAATAGCTGGGCATTGTGGCAGGTGCCTGTAGTCCCAGCTACTCGGGAGGCTGAGGCAAGAGAATCACCTAACCCAAGAGCTGGAAGTTGCTGTGAGCTGTGTGACGCCACAGCACTCTACTGAGGGTGACAGGGTGAGACTCTGTCTCTTAAATAAATAAACAAGCATTATATTATCACCTTTGATCTAAAGGGATAAGAAATCAAGAATTTTGTTTTGTTATATATATTTAGAAATTTATTAAAAAATTTAATAAAATGTGTCTGTATATATACAAAGTTATTCTTTACACAGGTTGATCAAAAAGTGATAAATATATGCCTATTTAAAAAAAATGTCTAGGATTAATAAGTTAGTGTCACCAGCAGGAAAAATCCAAGCCTTAATACATGGACAAGTAGTGATAATAATGCAATGTACTTTACAACACAGAGGGAGAATCACAGACCTAGATTCTGGACTTAATTCTATCACCACTCAGCTCTATACCCTTTTACAAGACACTTAATCTTTGTTCGGCCCTATTTATTTCCCTGTAAATTTGTTGAGTGAGATGAGGCCCTTGTACTATTCCGTCCTTTAAAGAAGACTTTTAAATGGTTATTCTTAAAATAAATTAAGTAAATACCAAAGGTTAGACACATTTGCAATGTTTTTATAAAAAAATATTAAAGAGAGTATTTACATCAAGTAGATCTAAAATTATAGAACTAGCTGAAGAGCAATTTGGACAATGGTCATCAGACATGGGCCAAAAGCCCACCTTGTCTAAATACTGCAAGAACATGTGAGACTTCATCAAAACCTACAGAATTTAAAGCCAGTTACTTTCAAAACGCTTCTCCCTGTACATTCATTGCTAGAAAACAGTTCGTCCATCTTTAAAATTACCAAAAAAATTATAAGAAAAAAAAGAAAAGAAAAGAAAAGAAAAGAAAAGAATGCAGCGTGTCTCCTGGCAACGGCTTCGGGAAATTTAGTTGGGTAAATTGTCTCTTTACTCAATTTCACTTTTCCCATCTGCACCCGTCTCTCATGTAACAGTATCTCTCCATGGGATTCTGGCAGCTCAACCAACATTGGTTCCTGTAAATATTATCATAAGAGGGAAATATTTTAAAAGCTCATTTCCTTCAGGTAGCACAACTAAAATTTTAAGATTCAGTTAATAGTCAATGACAAAGTGAGACAACACTTCTTTTGACAAAATAATATAAAACTTTTTATGCAGTCGAGGCTTTTCCTTTATCACACCAGTTAAATCTCAACAGACTGAATACTCTTTTTTTCATTATAGGTATTACCCTGAGGTGAATGTCAAGTTTCTAAAATAGGAACAAAGATTTATCTTCTCCAAGGTTATCCTTATTTTGCTCATTTTGGTTCAGGAACTGTTTAGGCTCCTAGTTGGAATCATAATTTCTTTTTCAAAACAGAAAGGTCATAATATGATTTAATTTCTTTATCCCATTGGAAGTTTGATTTCCAATTCAAGTTTTGTATTTGCCCCATTTTGGTTGTCTCAGAGCCTCATGTATACAACACCATGAAAGCTCAAGATTTCATACACAGATGTGATGAAATTTGCATTCTAAACCAGGAGTGATCAACAATGGTGTGATCACAAACCAGAGGGCATTTGGGGATTCAAAAGGACATTGTTAATTTCCATAAGAAAAGGAAAGTGCTGTAACAGATATTTAATGGGAAGGGCCGAGGATGTTAGATTGGTTACATATTGTTTATTATTTCCATCCATTCTTATTCTCACTGCACCATTCTCATGCTGTCCCTCTCCAATCTATATTATTATTATTTTTTGAGACAGAGTCTTACTTTGTCACCCTCTGTAGAGCACTGTACTGTCACAGCTCACAGCAACCTCTAGCTCTTGAGCTTAGGTGATTCTCTTGGCTCAGCCTCCCAAGAAGCTGGGACTACAGGCATCTTCCACAACGCTCAGCTATTTTTTTGATCAGTTTGGCTGGGGCCAGGTTCAAACCCACCACCCATGGTATATGGGGCCAGCGCCCCACTCACTGAGCACAGGTGCTGCCTTCCAATCTATATTAATTAAGTCAACGTGTTAATTCAACAGATTTCTTGGCAACTAGGTTCAGATATTTTTATTTAGATAATCCAGTGGAAAACCCTTACTTTGGATTTGGAAAGTGGATGTAAGATGAATACTATCTTCCTGTGACTATTGCCATTTGCAGCCAAATTGTATATTCAATCTATACAAATTCTTAGAAAATAGTAACGTAAAATATGTTGAGAAGAAGCAAAGCAGTTACTACCTGGGGACCCAGAGAGGAGGGATGGTTGACAGGGAAAGGTCACACTGTTTAAGAAAGGTCACTTTTCTGCATCCGATTCCATTGCCTGTTAACTAAATGTCTGTTTAAGAAAAAAAAAGACAAAGTGGCTTTGGTGTCCCCACTCCAGTCTTTTTCGCCTGGAGGCTGCTGCGTCTTTGCTTCCATTCCCAGCACAGCTAATCCTAGAAATAGGAACCTTATAGTAAGAAATTATGTCCATCGATTTTGGGGAAAACCTTCTAGCGATTTCACTCTTAAATTTGTTTCTTCAGCTCTTCTGATAACTTTGTAAACTCTTAGTTCCCTGTATTCAACATCTTGCTATCGGAATACACAGAGGAGTGTACTAATTCCAGGGCCGAATCCCAAATCACTCATGTATTGCAATGCTCTTGATGGGTCACAGAATGAAGATTCCTCTGTATTCCGTGAGATTTTAGGATATTCTCCAAGGCTTCCATTTCATTTTTAATTATATTTATATTCAATTTATACAAATTTCTAGAAAATAGTAATGTAAAATGTATTGAGAAAAAGCAAAGCAGTTACTACCAGGGTGGAGGAAAAGCTCACAGAGAAATTGTCTGAGTGATGATAACACGCTCTCTGTGCCCTGTGATCATAGTTATGTAGGTGGGTGTATCTGTCAGGTTTTAAAGACATGGATACTTACAGCACAAGCAATTTATTTTATGTAGAACATCTCTCTATAAAGTTGATTTTAAGTGATTAGCTTTTGAATAGGCTATGCCATATACCAAAAAATAACCCCCAATTTTTTCACCTGTAAAATCTCTTTAAAATTATCTGCTCATAGAACTTAACTCTTTTTAACCTGTTACACACCAACTATTATTATTATTATTATTATTATTGCAGTTTTTGGCTGGAGCTGGGTTTGAACCCGCCACCTCCAGCATATGGGGCCAGCGCCCTACTCCTTTCAGCCATAGGCGCTGCCCTAAACACAAACTCTTTTTATATAGTTTTAGTATACTCAGAATTTTTCAGTGCTACTTCTTCATTTGAGAGAGCTTACTTTGTTTGAACTTTTCTAAAAACCATCTAAATCTGAATGTTTCAACAATACTAACACGTTTGTCTATATAACACACTAGTTTTCATCTATAGTTTTCATACTCAGTGATTCTAAATAAATACATAAATGATTATAATACAAGGCTTTCTTATGTATGTGTGCTTATCTATGTACGCTGTTGAATTATATAGTATTACATTATACATTCCTTATTTTATTTCTTCTTTCTTTGACAGTAATATTTTGGATCATTGTTATCATCTGGTGAGACATGGAAATCCTTGTCAGGCTGCTAAGCAAAGCATTAATTCGTTCATCTAAGACATAGCCAGCATGCCCACTATGTGATAGGTACAGTTTGAAGCACTGTGGATACTGCATTAATAATGATTAAAAACGAAGAACAAGAGTAAGACCCTGCCTGTACAGATTTTACATTCTCCTGGGAGAGCTAGAAAACAAAAATAAATAAATATTATCAGATACAGGCAACGGCTACAAAAAAATAAATGGAGCAGCTCCCCAATTCTACTACCTAAACATTAACATGGAAATTTGATGAACTTCCTTTGAGGTTAAGTGTTACAGTATTTCTCACATTTGGGAGTTATAATGTTGAATAAGAATACAAAAAACAAGGACACAATGTCACTTTGCATTAAAACAAAATAAAACAAATAACAACACCCTTTTCTCACTTCAGTCTGATATCCCTTGTGTTATGTTGGGTTCTCCAGGATGTGGAGATGAAGTTAAGAGCAGAGAAGGTTTACTGGGGAAGGACACTTGTGAAATTAAAAGGTAGAAAGCAGGTTGAGACAGCGAGAGCCATCAGATTATGGTGTCAGAGCCCTGGGACAAACCTTGCCTGATGGAAGAGTTCCAACCTGGGCAGAAATGGCTAAGCCCTCACACTACTTTCTTGACTAGTCACCGGCTGGGTTTCACTTCCACAAAAGCTCATCTTGAACTACCATCACTTTGTTGTCAAAGGCTAGGCACCTCCTGCAAAGAATGTGACCTTGGCTGGAATGTGGAGGTGGATTTGAAGGAAACTAATAGCTGGCGGCTGTCAGAAAAAAATCAAACTCCTCGCAGCTGGACAGTATGTCATTCCTCCACGTAGAATCTGAATTTCCCAATCTGTCATAGTCGTCCCCTCCATTCATGTTTCCCACCATTATCTTTGCCATTTATCTTAATAATTTTTTGTTAATCCATTCAAAAATATGCAGTGATGTAATTACCAATCAACAGGGTTCTTTTTTCTTCCTCTGAGCTTTATGATAGCCTGAATGGCAATGAGTTTTGCTTCCGAACCATCAATGTTTAATCCAATGGTTCTCTATCTCCTACTCTCTCATGAGAAAGTTAATCTATATATAAAATACATAATTCTCTAGGTAGGGTTCATGGTCATGGCCTGTTCCACATTCACAATCTCCTACTTTTCTCTGTATTTCTTCACCCAAACCTCTTCTGTGTTACTGCCTTTGATCTCCAGTTGTTCAGGTCCCTGGCAAGAGAATTGTTCACATGTGTCTATAGTAGAAATCAACAGACTGCAAAGGAAACATTTCTATTTTTCGTGCTTACTAAGCAAGGTCTGGGGGATTTGGAGGCTCCCTGAGAATTATGTAATATTCTTATATTGTTAAATAAACATAAAATTTTCCATGTTTCCCACCATAATCCTTATCATTTATCTTAGTGTGTTTTTGCTAATCTAGCATAGAAAAACCTTTAGAACACCAACTTTTTCCCTGCTGCAGGTGGCCCTGACCTTACCTCTCTGAATGTTTTATTTTTATTCCTCTCTTCTGTTCTTACTTTCCTTCCCAGGAGGTCAAGTTGAATTTTCAAATCTTTGATATATTTTTCTCCCTGTCATGTATAGAATTTGCTCAGTCTGTAGCATCTTTTGACTGGAAGATCAAAATCTGTCTTTAAGTTGATTCCATTGTTCACAAAATTTCTGAATTTATCTTTCTTAACTTCAAGTAATGTTTTTTTTTCCTGAACCAAAGTCCAAGGTCTTCTATCTACTGACCATAATGTTCACTTAGCCATTAAGAACTCTTGACTTTCTAAGTTAGAATATTTGAATTATTTTCAGTGGTGCTCTCTCTCTCCTTTTTATTTTCTCTCTCTTTTTTGGCAATTGAATCTGTAAAAAGTTTCATTCAGATGTGGCTCAGTGTACATTTAGGTGATACCGTTTAGTTCCTGTGCTAAACTCTTGTCCTCTTCTTTTCCTATTTGATCATCAATAAATTCGAATAACTTGTAACAGGAAAAAAACAAGAGGGAGAAGACACTGAGTTTTGGGGGGAGGGTATTTTTTTTTCATCCTACCACTGAACTTACTTATCTGAGACAGTGAATCTTCATCAGAATTGCCAAGGTTGTTTTCTTAAAACATATACAACTCAACCTTTCACCATATGTAATAAATAAGGATTTCCATGGGAACAGCCTGGGAAGATGTATTTTTTGAAAAATATCCTAGGTATTTTTTATCTTATTTTTTAACCCTAATATCAACATTCTAAGTAGGGGCTTATCACTGGCTCTTAGAGCTGTACGTTAGGCCCTCGTGCCTACAGATAGGATAAGGTTGGAAAGGTGCCTGAGCTCCCCTTAGAGGCCAAAGACAGTACTCAAACATACCTTCACAACTACAGTGTATTCTGATCACTTACTTTTAAGGAGATTCTTTATTCAATACGATATTACTCTATTTGGAGTCCCTTAGCCAGGTTAGACCAGATTTATGGTAGACTATATTTCATAGGTTTGTGTTTTAGAGTACTGATATTTTTACAACTCATTTGTGATGTATTCTTTTTGGCTAAATTTTTAAAGAGCTTGTATCACTTGAACAGTATCTGTTTGTTTAAATTTTGAAATGATCTATAAACCTGAGTGCAATTTTTAAAAATAAGAGTAAGAACTTTTTAAAAATGTTGTTAAGTTTCATTAATCATATCTGAGCTATGTTTTCTGTTAAGTGAGGTTTTTTTTTTATTTTCCATAGATCTTTTATTACATTTTTTACTTAAGTTTTGCATACTTAATGCATTCTTAAATATGTATACTGAAGTTTTGTATATGTCCATTGCGCATTGTTGTAAAGGAATACCTAAGGCTGGGTAATTTCTGGTAAAGCCAAGAAAGAGGGTTTTTGGCTTTAGCTTCTGCAGGTTGTACAAGAAGCCTGGCAGCGGCATCTGCTTCAGGTGAGGCTTCGGGAAGCTTCCCATTATGGCAGAAGGCAAAGGTGAACAGGTGTGTCACATGGCAAGGAAGGGGGCAAAAGAAAGAGACAAGGCTGTTTCTAGTATTCAATCAGGTCTCACAAATACTAGAACAATAACTCACTTATTACCACAGGGAGGGCACCAGTCAATTTATGAGGGATACACCTTCCCAACCTTAACACCCCTCACTAAGCCCCACTTACGATATTGGAGAATAAATTTCAATACGAGGATTATGGAGGACAAATTTCCAACCTGTAATACTTTTACAAATCATTCTTTATTATAGATGATTTTGATACAAAACATCTTCTTAAATTAGCTTATACAAGGAATCTTATATACCAGGAATTTCAAAAATATTTTAGACCGTTTACAATAGCACTCAGTGATATCAACAAGTCAAGCTTTATTTCATCTCCCTAGTCTGAACCCTCAACATTGACCTCTGAAGGTAGTTAGCTGCTGTGTTTGGAGGATTTCTTACTCCCTTCTAGAAAAACGTGAGTTCCCCAATATGGAATAAAAAATTCTTCATTAACTATGACTGAGCCATATTATGTCACCTTCCTGCTCCTGATCCCCAAACAGTTGATGAGTATATTAAAAAAATAGGTGGATGGGCTTAAACTTATCAAGGTCCTTCTTTAGATGTAGATACAAGTACAAAGTAATTTAAGGGGGGAAAGGAAATTGATTTTTTTTCTAAGCAGCTCAGATGATTTCTACAAAATTATTTTTGAATATTTGAAACATCTTACAAAAGATTTTTATAACTATATTTGCAATACATAAATAAATTCTTCATTTAACCAATATTTATTGAATGCCTAAAAATTGGTTTCAAGGAGTATTCCTGGTATTTTATAACACTATTTCATCATTCTTAAGATCTAACATTAATTTCTCAATCTGCTTGATAATGGCTTCTTTTTTAAGGACAGTGTATCTTTGGAGTCATCAATACATAAAAATGTCTTTCTTTTGCTTTCAAAGAAAATAACAAATTTTTTAATCAAATGTGTACTGTGTAATAAGTAGTGTACTAAAAAACACTTCATAAATCATTTCAAAAATCTACAAGGCATTATTACAATATCCAGTTTCAAGTAAAGAAATTGAGTGTAAGAAGGTTATGTAACATTTCCACGATTTATAATCAATACGTTTTAGAACTGGAACTTCAATCCAGGTCTTATCTGACTCAAAACTTTCGAGAAAATAACTCTTCAACTACCCTTTTATGTTCAGTGCCTGGGGCCCACAAAACAAATTAACAATTGACAGATTAACAGAAGGAAAAGGAAACACAGTTTATTTATGAATGGAATGTCTTTACAAGTGGGAGAATTCAATAATGAATTACTCAAAGGGCAGTTAAAATTGTAGCCTATATACCATCTTAACAAAGGGAAAGTCATTTGGAAAGATTTGTCAAGATGAAGGAAAAGGGATTTGGGCTTCTAGGGAAAGTAAATTTGGGGGAAATAAACACATGGGAGAAACATGGAAGATAAGGATTTTTTTATTTAGTAAAGTTTGTTGGTGCAGACCCAGCTCAGTACCAACTTACTGTCTCTAGTGATAATGGTTGTTTTACTTCTCCTGGTGTGAAAACAGGAAATTTATATTTCTTTTTCACAAACAGAAATTTATACTCTGCCTTTTGGCAGAAAGGAGTAGGATAGCCAGCTTTCCTGTGTGTGCTGTTTCTGGATGGCCTTCAACACAAAACAATTCTAACATCAAAATGGTAGATTTGGGGATGACATATTATGATCCCCCTTTCCACAAACTTAACTCTATGTAATACTCTCTACCATATACACAATTTTAATAGGTTAAAATTTTTAAATTTGTTCTGCATTTCCAGAGATCTATTGACGTGCCCTTTACATTTGGGGCCATAGGTTAGTGCAATAATCATCATTTCCCCTTCTGTAGAGGCTTATATTAAGTGATATTAATTCTACAAAGTACACAAAGATTTATCTAAAAAGGAATTGCTATTCACTATTTTTAACCAGCATTTCAATATAATTCTTAAACTACAAAAAGAATATAAAATTAAACTTTGTTATCATATAACAAAGTTTGAGGAATAGCATTAAATTACCCATAACTCAACCACCCTTACACTATTATTGTTATCACCTGTTAGAAAGTTTTTCTGAGTAATTCATTTATATGACTCTTTTCCTTTTAAACATCTAGCAGCAAATATCTAAATATTTTAAAGTCTTTTTAAATGTATTTTTTACTTACTTTCTATAATGGGTAAATGACTTTAAACTCTTAAGCACATAGGTGCACATTTCATAGTACAGTGAATGAAAATAAGAATTATAATTTTAATGTATTTTTCAGCTTGGTAAATTACAATAGTCATATTTACTTTCCTTGTACTTATGTTAATAAGTTAAACAGTTTTTATATCCAAAATCATGACATTTGTTTTTAATTTTTAAATTAAATATATTATTCATTTGTACTTCTGATTCTGCTTCTTTTATATACCTTCTTGTCTTTTATGAACTCGATATTTTTTATTTTGAAAAAATTAATCTACTAGAATAATTAGTTTTAAAATATTTTGTTATATTTTTAAAAATTGAAAACAATTTCAGCTGAATAGTTGAATAATTATAGCTGGGGAAGAGCTTGTTTTCATATTCATGGAATTCTATTGTCTGACAGAAACTCACCTACCACATCTCTCCTGACTTGGGGCTTTAATATTATACACATACAACCTACTTACTCTTTATATGAAAAACTATACTCTATAAGAAACATGAAACTGCATAATTATAATTGGGGCCCTTGTATTTGTCATCAATGCAGCCAGTTGCTTACCAATTTTGTCTAACTCTTTGCAATCTCAATATGGCACCTACTGTCTTTTTTACTGACCCAAACTATTTTTTGTGCATTATAATTTTCAGATGCCTATGGAGAACATGCTACCAGCTATGATAAAGGCATAGATATGGTGACCATAAATGGATCGTCAATAGAGTAGAAGGATTGCTATCCTAGTTTCTGATTGACACAAGCACGATCTACTAGAGCTTATAACCAAAAGATGATAAACGAACGAAGCAGACATTACTATCTTTTATGGTGACGGTTTTTAAATCAAATGTGGATCATTAACCTAATGTGAATTACCATCATGTCTATTAATTAAAAATGCCTATGTGAGCTAATAAATGTGTATCTGTGAGATTTTTTAAATTTCCGATGATTTTTATAACATTTATGAAATACCATAGGATTTTTGTTTTAAGGACTAAGAAGTATTATTAAAAAGCTGAGTCTTGGACTGCTCTTGCACCATTTCAAACCACAGGCACCAAATTTATATTTTAGAAACAAAAAAAATGTAGTCAAGGAGAAATAATATTTTAAAGATTGTTTTACTAGTCTAAAAGTGAGATGAGTTTTTTATTTAGTGGATGACTAAGAATGAAAAAAGGTGAAAATCAAAAATATCTACTGACTATTGCTTCTTTGTGTTGTTTTTCAGAGATTATTTAACTTAATACCTCAAAATCCTCTATAAAATACTAGCTACATTAGTTAATTACATAGAAAACTGAATCCAGCAACAATTATCATTTTATAATATTATAAATATCATAGTTATGTATATGTAAATTTACATTATAATAATTTTATATGATGACAAAGTGGGATTCATATATTATTAGAATATATCACATCAATAAAATACAAAAAATCATCATCTTAATGCAGAAAAATCATTTGACAATATTCCACATCCTTTCTTGATAAAAATACTCAACAAACAAGGATTAGAAGGGATTTTTTTTTCAACTTGATAAAGGACATTTACAAAAACCCCATGGATGGCTCAGCGCCCGTAGCTCAGAGGTTAGGGCACCAGCCACATACACTGAGGCAGGCAGGTTCAAACCCAGCTGGGGCCTGCTAAAGAACAATGACAACTACAACCACCACCACAACAAAATATAGCCAGGCATTGTGGGCTGTGATGCCATGGCACTCTACTGAGGGGGACATAGTGAAACTCTGTCTCAAAAAAACAAACAGAAAATACACAAACCCCCCACAGCAATTGTTATACTTAATGGTGAAAGACTAGATGTTTTCCCCCTACAAACTAGAAAAAGACTAAAGTCTCTGCTCTTGACAGTTCTATTCAACTCGTACTGGGAGTTCTAGCCAGGAAAATTGGGCAAGAAAAAAAAAAAAGGAGACAGACAGAGTCACATTGGAAAGATAAAGATGAAGCTGTGGCTTGTCACAGATGGCATATCTTATACATGGTATCCACTAAAAATACATGTTAGAACTAATAATTTAGTTCAAGAAAGACCACAGAATACACAACTAATATGCACAGAATCCACTAAAAATGTTAGCACTAATATTTGTAATCCACTAAAAATATTAACTAATAAGTTGTTTAGTAAGGTTACAAAACCTAAGATTAATATTCATAAATCAATTATATTTCTATAGCCTTGCAAAGAGCAATTCAAAAATAAAATTAGGAAAAGAGTTCATTTGATATTAGAATTAATAGAATAAAGTACTGAGGAATAAAATTAACCCCAAATGTTTAAAATATATACTCTGATAACTATAAGGATCACTAAAATAAAATTAAGAAGATTTACATATATGGAAAATCATCTTATGTCCTTGGCTAGGAAGACTGAACCCTTGTTAAAAGGCAACATTCTCCAAATTGGTCTACACTTTTGGTGCCATCCTTTAGGATTTCCAGTGACTTCCTTTTTAAAAAATGACAAACTACTTCTGAAGTTCATATGGAATTGCAAGGGATCCAGAATAATGAAATAGTCTCAAAAAAAAAAGAAGGAAAGGAAGTTAAAGGACTCATACTTCCCAATTTGAAAACTTATTACAGAACAATAATCAAAACAGTGTGGTACTGGGACATAACAGACCCAGAGATCAGTAGAACAGAATGAATGGGGAATTACACAAACTACACTTCCATAAACACTTTAAAAATTACTCCTTTAAATTTAGGTATCTTCCCAATAAACAGGTGAAACTGATTGATAAGAACTCTGCATAGTGGGCGGTGTCTGTGGCTCAAAGGAGTAGGACACCAGCCTCACATGCTGGAGGTGGTGGATTCAAACCCAGACCTGGCCAAAAAGTAAAAAAAAAAAAAAAAAGGAATTCTGCATAGCTTGTTAAAGAAAACATAGCTTATTTTCCCCAAAAAATGACATACATAAGTCTGGGTTTCTGGTTGTTCAAGAGTTATTGTTAAATTCTCAGTCCCCAAATATATACTTATCAAAGAACTTTGACTTTACTGATATACATGGATGAAAATATTTCTATCAATTAATTTCTTATATTAATTTATTCTGGTCACAAATAGTCATACTGAAAATGAGATTAAAAAATAAAGGAATTATACATATTCAAAAAATGCAATATTTCTTACCCTTAAATATTTTTAAAATATTTAAATATCAATAAACACAAACAAGGAGCAAATGAGCACTCCAAGCCTGCTTTCAGAAAGCCAGAATAAGTACTTTCCCAATTTTTGCTCACAACTGATAGAAACTCAAGCTTAGCTTGTTAGTGAAATGTAATTTATTCTCCCAATTCTTCTGTTTACAAGTTTTTTTTTTTTTTTTTTTTTTTTTTTTGAGACAGAGCCTCAAGCTGTCCCCCTGGGTAGAGTACCATGGTATCACAGCTCACAGCAACCTCCAACTCCTGGGCTTAAGCGAGTCTCCTGCCTCCACCTCCAAGTTGCTG
Organism: Otolemur garnettii; assembly: GCF_000181295.1. Classification (NCBI taxonomy): domain Eukaryota; kingdom Metazoa; phylum Chordata; class Mammalia; order Primates; family Galagidae; genus Otolemur; species Otolemur garnettii. The sequence goes on from NW_003852405.1 coordinate 5,298,865, forward strand.
GGACCACAGGCACCTGCCACAACGCCTGGCTTTTTTTTTTCAGTTGCAGCTGTCATTGTTGTTTGGTGGGCCTGGGCTGGATTCGAACCTGCCACCTTAGGTGTATGTGGCTGGCACCTTAGCCACTTGAGCCACAGGCGCTGAGCCATTTACAAGTATTTTTAAACAACACTATGCCCAATATTATAAACCTAAATTGGTTAATTACATTTTGTGTATTTATGTCGATATTACACACAGCTGTAGCAAGAAAAGTACTAAAATATTCATAATTTATTTCTTCATCACTCTAGTAAGCGAGGTAATCTGGGGTATTTGCTACCTCAGAGTAAAAAGATTTCTTTCTTGACCTGACTCATTGGAGATTAATTTCAATAGTCTCTATTACTTGATTTGCCCTCTTTGAGCAAAGTTTTGTAGTAGAAGTGTACACATGTGAGTAACAAAGATTTACCTTCTCTGTTTTGACAAAGGTTACGTTCTCTTTTCTTTCTTATTATTCTCTAGGTTTTCAATATTATGCTTCTGGGTACCAAAAGAGATAGACTTCCAGGAGTATTATTGATATACTTAATGGCTTGGAACAGGAAATTTAATTAACCTCCAATATTAAAAATGACTTTTCAGTGATAAAATTACAGCTTGCATAATTTTCTGACTATAAGTGTTATAAAACTTAATATACCTCCTAAATATTGAAATGGTTCAAAATTAATCATCCATTGATTATTAATAAAGCAGGGAGAACACTACAATTATATTAGGCTTCCACTGTCTTCCTAATTAATGGTTAATATTAGTTTTCCTTTTTAGCAACAGTGGTGAATGCAATCTTTGACCTACAACAAATTTCTATTCTCTGTATGTAGCAATTGCAAGGTCATTTCAAAATACCAAATTAGTGTTTAAATTCCACATAGTGAAAAGAGATTTTAATTCTATAATTCCTTGTTATTTTCTTTCTTGATACATGTTTTCCAAGAATGAATTAATAGCTACAGAACGGTATTTTTAAGGTAAGAGTTTATTTGTAGATTATCCAAAGATGTAACTCTCCTTCACTTCATATTGTAATAGTTTTGTTAGTTTCTTGAACGTTTGACACAAAGACAAAAATCATTATAATTAGGAAAAAAAACCTTAGTGAGTGGCCCTTTAACTGAGTTGTGTTTTCTTGTGATTTATGACCAAATTCTAATTTAGCCTTTAAAAAAGACTATTTCACCTTAAGTAATAAAAACTGCAGCAAACTTGTGCATTTTCATTCTGTGATTTACCCATGAAACCCATTTCATTCTTGTGTTGGTACAAAAATAATTTCTGTGCTGATAACTTCTATATATTTAATTTTTTGAAGTAATTGCCTTTTCTTCCTACTTTTCAATTTAATATTAGATGCCTCAGTTTTTTAATTAGAATTTTTAACTAAAGCATAACAAAATTTTTCTAAAGTATATTATTCTGAGAAATATGTTTTAATTCAAGACCATTCGTGATTCTATTTCTTTTTATGGTAAAATATCTTCAAAAATTATATTTGACTTAAGTGTTATAGTTGTCATTTTAGCATCAAAGTGTCTTAATATATATTAGTTTGACTGTTTAAAATAAGATAACGTACGTCTTTTAAAGATGTAGTATAATCTGACCCTGACTATTGGAATCAAAGCTTGTTTCTATGCCTTCTTAGGACTAGGTAACCTGAAACAAATTAAGCTTCCTGTTCAATGTCTATATCTTTAATAGGAGGACAAAATAATGTCTAGGATTACTATGAAGTTTAAATTAGTTTAATATATGGAGAGTATTGAATAGGGTGACTCTTAGTCCTAATAAATATCAACAATTATTATTAAGCCAATGAGACATATATATTTATATTAATTAATATTAGTTATTAAACCTTGGGTTGGATTAGCTGTAGGACAATTAAAATGAACTGGATGCCTTTCTTAGGAGTTGGTTTATTACATTTTTAAGTTGTTCTAGTTAAAGAGACAAGAAAGTTTTTTATATATTAAATATATTTAAAGAACAAATGGTACTTTAATTAAAAATTAAAGGAGGAATTAAAGAGAAAAAGAAAAAATATTATTTAAATAATTAAAGTATCTGACATTAAAATTGAACCAAAGATATTTAAGATTCTTTCCCATTTTAATGCTTTAATAAGGAAATACCTTAAATAAGAAATAGATATGAAGGGATCGTACCATGTATTAAATACTCTTAACATGCAATTGGTTATTATATATAAAGAAGGTGGTTTTTTCTTTTTTTCTTTCTTTTTTTTTGTACTCACAGGGAGAAAGCTGTTGGATTATCTTATACGCAGAAAAGTTCTCTATGACTTTGAAGAATCTGGGAAGCCTGTATTATGAACTATAGTTTTCCAGTTTGGACTAATAAAGTCAGTGAAAAGCAAAGATTTGTCCAACTTGAAAAACAACTGGTTTCGTATTATTATTACAGAGCCCCCTCTCTGAAACTACCATGAGAGGGAGTCAGGCTTTACTTTAAAATAAAGTGCTTGTGTGATTTTGATAAAATTATTGGGCTCCTGGATTTATTGGTATTTCGTAGATTTGGGGTGATCATAAGAAATGAGAGAGATGACAGAGAGAAAAGGAAGGAGAGAGAGAAGAGAGAGACACAAAGTTTGAAAAGTCGCACATACCTCAAAATGCTATTTGGATTAAATGAAATAACCTTCAAACTCCAGTTTGAGATCCAGATTAAATAAACAAGGTAAACTCTTCCTCTTAAGCAACCTGCATGGAATTACATTCCTAGTCAACCAGAGACGAAAAAGCAGTGCAGATGGATTCTAACTGAGGAAGATTACTGTCTCTCAAAACCTTTCTGGTATGTTTATTGTAAATTGATCCTTTTAACTGGTGATTCTGCATTTTAATCAGCAAATTCTGCCTTGTTCATCTTCATTGCAATTTGTGAAATATTTATATTCATTTCTGTTTTTTTTTTCCTGGTTTTTGTTTTTCATTTTGTTTCCTTTTCCTACCAGGATTTTACATCTTATATTCTTTCTCTTTCTCTGTCATCTGAATCAATTCAGTTAATCTTTTTTTCTGTTATTCTGTACATTTCATCTATCCTATTTAATGTTTTATTCTATTTGGTGAACATTTCAATTCATGTGACAGAAGTGAATTAATTTTCTTTTTGCTTTCTTTCATTGCATTCATCTATTAATCCAGTATTTCTCTAAACTATATTTCACCTACAAAAATTCAATAATAGTGTATGGAATTTTTTTTTCTTTGATTTTATCTAATTTAGCTCATTCTACCTTTTTATCTACAAATAACAAATTTTCTCTAATTCTAAGTTTACTGAATTATTTCCTCACCCTTTCTATATGCCTCTCATTTTTTCCTCTTGAGTTTGCTAACCTTCTCTTAGCAGTATAGTGCAGAACGGTGATTACTTCCAATGGGTTTCATGACTTGTATTAAACAATTCCATGAATATGTAAAAAATGTTGTAGTTTCTGAGAATTGAGCATTTTATTTAATATATAAATAATATATATATTATATATATAAATTTTCTTATGAGACTTTCAAGACATACAAAATAGTAGAGATAATATCATGAAGACCAGCCACCCATTACCTAGCTTCAACAATTATCAATATTTTAATTACCTTGTTTCATTTATCTCTCACCCCTCACATTCCATTCATATAAATTTTTTTGAAGCTAAAATATTATTTTATTAAAATATTATTTTTTATTCATTTATTTTTTTATTCAGTCATTTTACATAGATCATAAATACATTTATGCCATTATGATATTCAATGTGTTGATTATTTGTACAAATTGGAGTGCTTACATCCTCCTATTAAACAACATAGCCTTCACCACTTTTACCCAATTATAGGATTAAGACATTTGGGTCCATTCATATAGATTTTAAGTTCTAAATTATTTGTAGTATGTTAATATGTATCCTGTATATCATATCTTTTTAGCTACCATTATGTCACTTTAACTGAAAAGAATATTTAAATATATATAATCATCTGGATAGCACGTTTAATAAAATCAGCAACATTACTTAGGGTTTTTTGTTTGTTTGTTTGTTTGTTTCTTTGGGGTCTTTTTTGGAGTTTTTGGATGGGGCTGGGTTTGAACCTGCCACTTCTGGTATATGGGGCCAGTGTCCTACTTTTTTGAGCCGCAGGCCCTGTCCACTTAATATTACATTTACACCATATGTAATTCACATTCAAATTTCTCAAACTGGCTTCAAAGTGTCTTTTGACAACTGATTTTTAGAATTAAAATTGAAGCCTAGTTTAAATATTTCTTTGTTTTCTGTTGTAAAATTCTTTTCTATTATCAAATACTTTTCTTATTTTCTCTTTTTTGTTCTCCTTACTATTATGAAGAAAATTGATCTTTTTTTCATTGAAAATTCCACATTTCTGCATTCCTGCTGTACAACATCACACACTAACCGAAAGAATCATACCTGGTATTGTGCACTGAGTGAATCTTAGATTGGGTTTGGGGTTTCGTTTATCAGCTTGATCCCTTTATTTAAAAAACTACTGGCTTTAACACCAATTTGTGATAGTTACAAATCTCAATGATAGGTTTGGCTGAATATCAAATCCTGGAATAAAATCCTCTCTTATTAGAGTTCGGAAACAATTACTAAATGTTTTGCCAATTTAACTCATCTTTTTAAATCTTTTTTTCCTTTCTGTAGTAGATTTGGTGGTACATTTCATTACCTTTGGTGCTCCCTGTAGCATGATGTGGATTGTGTTTATAGCCTGTTTGTTGTTAATTTTCACATTAAGCCATTTAAATCTATTTTCTATGGAAGTTTTCCCATTATTTCCTTGTAAATTGCTCTGTCTGATTTTCTCTTTCTTCATTTTATTTTTCATTGACCCTCGGGGATACCTACTAAAAGAATAACTAAGTTTTATTTTCTGTAATTATTTTCATTGAGACTTTTATTATTTCTTCTTATTAGATGATGATGTCAAATATTTCTCTACTACAATATTAACTCATTCATTTCTTAAAAGTTAGAATAAATGCCGTCTTCCATTTTTCTTCATGTTTATCAAGGAACAGACTTTGGTGTATTTTACTTCTGGGCTCTCAAAGTTTATTTTAGATATGTTTTATGGTGGATATTCAATAATTGCTAAGTGATTTCTTTAGAATGCAGCGACAGTCTCAGCACTCTGAGAAATTACATTACTATGATTACTAGAAAATAAAAATAATTATATGATCAATAAGGTTGGAGCTGTGGTAAAATGACAAAATTAAAGACACTGTGTGGGCCCAGGTGCCTGGGGCCAGTCTTTACCATGTCTAGGACAACTAAAGCCCAGACTGCATAGGCATCATCTTTGAACTCTTCCTGATTGTCATCTTCCTCTTGCAAGGCCGAAGTGTGGTAAAATTGGAAAAACCTCAATGAAAAATCTAACCTTCAGGTGGGCCATTTAAACTGAACGCCAGGATTGAGGAAATAAATTCCAGCTGTTCTTTTCATACATATTCTGGGAAAAGGAAAAGGTGCTTCTAGTTCAAGCATAGAAAAATCCATCACATAACGCAGCTTTAGTTCACCAAGGCTTAGGTTTATAACAAGATCCCCAAAATAATAAGAAAAACAATAATAATAGTGTACATGTGCAAGGACTTTTCTCCTTTTTATTTTTTTGGAGATTATAACGTTAGCTTAATGGCCGTGGTTCATATCGTTGCCTGATTAAGACTGAGTTCCAGCCATAGCGACAGTCTTTCTGTCATCTCCTGAACTGTGGCTTATGTTCTAAGAATGGGGGGAGGGACAGGAAACCTAATACTCCAGAGTTTGGCTTAGGATTCCAGCACTGAGGCAGAGGTACAGGAGCTAGTGACAATGAAACAATCTGCTTCTTTACTGTCGAGTGAATGATGTAGCTTCATCAGGATATATAAGTAGCATGAAAATAGAAAAATAGTCTTCTGATACCAGGGTTTGAATTTAAGCCAATGCTAAACTTAATTCTGATTATTTGACACAGTGATAGCGCCCTGCCGAAGGTCTCTCCTAAACTGGATAAACGGGTATTCTCTTATTACTACAAAGTATATAATCTCAGAGATACCTCGTTTTATCTTTGACAGTACAGTGGTATGGATTTGATTCTCTGTAGTAAAACAGCTTGTTATCCATAGTGTCTTAGACTGCATTACAGTTACATAGTTTCTTTAGAATACCTTAAGCATCTACAAGACATTCACTACAGATGCTGGAGGGATGTGAGATGTGTAATATGCTTAAAACAAATAAAGTATTATAAAGAGTATTTAAAATTACAGAACATTAGTATGATTTCTTTTTTAAACAATCTATGAGATTTACTAGAGATGGTTAAAGAAAGGAGAGAATACTTCACCATGTCCTGCTGGGAGAAGGAATCTGAGTTGGTCCCTGAACCATGATTCAGATTTTACATCAGCAGAGAGAAAATGAAGGCCGCTGTGGGTATGTGAAAGTGGTAAGATTAAAAAGTATGTTCTGATAAAGTGAGTGAAACTTTTAGCATGAATGGACAGTGTATTTTAGAATTTAAGGATCTGGAAAAAATTATTGAGTGTTCATTTTTGAATGTCAGTCTAAGAATACAATTTGTTCTGTAAGCAACAGAAAATGACCGACCATTTTTGAGGAGGGACCTGTGACAGAAGGTTCATTTTAAGACTATTGACTTTTAAAAAGTGAAAAATACCTTTTGATATGGAAATAGAATGGCTCTTGAGGAAGAATGGAGAAGCTATCCTACAAGAAAATTTAGAATGTATAGGAGCAATATAATTCTTTATGGTAAAAGAAATTATGCCAAATAAACATCCAAGCATGAAGATATAACAATAGAGTGAGAAACAGAGAAATAAGAAGAGATTAAAACTACCATGGATAAGACATAATCACTAATTAGATATTCCAGAAGAAGAAAGGAGCTGTCAGCCCAACAAAAATCAAAATTTGATAATTCTATTCCATAAATATATAATCACTCTTTAACAAAAATCGATAATTTTGATAACATGTTTACAAGATCTTAAATTATAACTACATTGTGTATAATATATATTTTTTATTTTAGAAAATTGCAGGGGCAAAAATACTTTGGTTTCATGGACTAATTTTGTACTACTTGAGACAAAGTTATAAGTGTGCCCACCACCCAGATCGTCTACATTTCACCCATTAGATATGGTTTCAGCCGATCCTTCCCCCCTTATCTCCTCTTGATTTTCATTTAATTTCACTTCTACCTGTACACATGAATGCTATTCTGTTAGTTCTAATTTAATGGTGAGTATATTTTATTTCTTTTCCATTGTGATATTTCACTAAGGAGAATGGTCTCCAGCTACATCCAGATTGTTACAAATGGGCTTTGGCTATTTCTGTGCTGTTGTTTAATCTCTTTGGCTATCTCTATGCTGTTGTTTAATCTCTCTCAATAAGTATGGTTTGCTTTATTTATCTAGTCGCACTTGTGTTAGTTGGGTACACAACTATTTAAGTTACTATCTCCTTGTTGAGTTGCTTCCTTTTATACAATGACAATGTCTCTCTTTCTTTTTTATTGTTGAAGGCTATGTTATATGATATAAAAATAGCTTATAGCTGCTCTTTGCATTTCCACTTGCATGGAATATTTTTTCAAATACCTTCATATTGAGATCTTGATTCTGAATAAGTCCTTGTGTGTGTGTGTGGGGGGGGTTGGATGGGTTTCCTGGAGACAACAGATGTTAGGTTTTTTATTCTTTTTTTTTTTTTTAATCTATTCATCTAGCCTATGTCTCTTAAGTAGGGAATTCAAGACATTCCTATTTATTGAAATCATTGATTACTGGGATGCATTTGTGTTCATCCTGTTAGATAGAACTTTATTGTTTTATTTTTAAGTTATACTTACATACAGGCTCTTAGATTGAGCTTTTGAGTCATTTTACACCAGTGGGTGTCTCTTGTGCTGCTTAATGTTTAATGCAAATTTGAGTACCTCCTGCAGGGCTGGGCTGGTCTTAAACTTTTTTCAGTGTTTATTTGCCTAAAAAGGTCTGCATCACTTCATCATCAAAGAAACCTAGTTTTGCAGGATACAGAATTCTAGGCTGCCCACTATTCTGTTTAAGAAGACTGACAGTGGGGCCCCAGTCCTTTCTTCCTTGTCTGGTTTCAGTTAAGAAGTCTTCCGTTAGCCTGATGGGTTTTCCTTTGTAGGTTACCTGATGTTTTCTCCTTGTGGCTCATACAAGTTCCTCCTTCCTGTTACCTTTGGCCAGTTGGGTCACGATGTGTCATTATGATTGCCCCTTTATCATGAATTTCCCAGGTATCTGTTGAGTATTTTGTACCTTGATATATAAATTTCTAGCCAGATAAATTTTCCTATTTCCCCTAACAGGTTCTTAAATCCTTGTGCGTTTGCATCTTCATTCTCCAGCTGCCTTTGAGTCTGATGTTCAGCTCCTTTAAATAATCCCCCAATTTTTGCACATATTGTTCATTCCTCTTATTTCTCTGTTATTTCTCTTTGACTGACTTAATTGAAGTATTTTATCCTTAGGCCCTGAGATTCTTTTTCTCCTTGGTTTAGTGTATTCTCAAAACTTTCCATTGTGTTTGTATTTACTTGAATGAATTTTTTCAATCTAGAAGTACAGTTCTATTTTATTTTTTCTTAATAATTGTTTTAGTGAATTTTTAATTCATTTTCTATATTTTTCTTGTGGTTTCTTTGTATTGGCTTTCCTTTCTCTCTCTCTTTTATTTCATTGAGCTTCCTTATAATCCACATTTAGAAGTCTGTCATTTAGGTATTTTCATTTTGATTTATATCTATTAGTACAAAGTTGTTTCCTTTTGGGGGGGTGACCTTTTGACTTTTCATACTTCTGGAGTACTTTCACTGATTCCTTCTCATCTTGTCTCTCAATCTAGGCCTGGGGGCTAATGGGCATGGTTGGCAGTCCTATCACCCGATCTCTGAAGATCAATCTCTGACCATGCCAGCATATGAGAGCTGGTCCCAAGTTGCCTATGTGGTCACGCGGGTTTAATGCTCCTCACAGGCTGCCTCAGCAGTGTGAATTGTGTTGAGTCTCCCAGCTTAATCTCCAATATGTGGAACTGTACTTGTGAGAACAAACCACTCCTTGTTGGCTTGAGTTGGTCATGCTATGATGCTCTATAGAGTTGTTCTCTATGTTATTGGTTGATACTTTTATAAAAGAGCCACTACTGAGATGTTCTTTTGTGCATGTGTCAGCCTCTGATCCACCAGTTGAAGTCCTTAAATGCCCTAAGCTTTAGAAGAGACCCTGAAGCTCCTAAGAGATTGCTTGATCCCCATAACCACTGAGATAGAAGGAGGATCAAGGTAGCTCATGCCTGCATTGCCGGAGCTTGAGAGGCTTTGCAAAGCTTTAGTAGGGCTTGGAAAGAGCCAGTAGGTCAAACCGCTAGGTTGAGCTGCCTGTATGAAAGTCAGGATGACCTTTTCAAACCATGAGGACAGTTCATAGGGGAGGGACCCATATCCTGAGCACTAAGGCCCTGAGAGCTGGGATCTCATTGTGCTTATCTAGTAGTACAGTTTCTCTCTGGGGAAGAATGGGTGCTTCCCCAAGTCACCACATGTTGCCCCCCCCACATCTGTGTCACTTCAGTCCATGTTTGTTCCATTACCACTGAAGTCCAGCTTTTAAACATCCTTACCCCCATCTGTGTGTCTTACCCCCATCTGTGTGTCTCTGTGAAATGCTGGTGGACAGAGATTTCCAACATTGTGCTCCTTTTACCACTATTAGACCTCAGAAGAAGAATAGTGATCCCTCTATTTGTGGGGGTCTCTGCCTGTAATACATGCCTACTGGTGAAAAATAGCTTATCATAAACTTCTCAGCATGAACTATTCTCCCTGTAGTAGTAAGTTGGGGGAGGGGCTGCAACACCCAGTCACCCAGCCTGCATGTGAGGCATTTGGTTGCCACAGACCCAGGGCCTAGGCCATCCTTCTCTGAATGCCATGCCCTTATACAGTATGGTACTCCTCCAGTGGAGGAAATGGGTGCACTTCCAGATCCCCATCCCTCAGCATTCCATTACTCCTTCCCATCACATATGACCTGTGTGGGCTTCCTTGCCTCTCAAGTCCAGCTCCCAGACTTTTCCCCTGCACCCCACTGTACTTGACTCATGTCTGTGATATGACAAAACCAGCTAGCTCCTCTGAGCCATGGCATGTGACTCTATGAAATGGGAATTTCCTAAATTCTTCATTCTGTTCCATAGCAAATCCTCAAGAGGATGAGTGGCAGGTCCACACTCCCCTGTGGCTACCAAATCTCGGATTGTGCCAAGACACTTCTGAAGCCAGTCAATCTTTCCCAAACCCTGTGGTGATTGTTGCCTGGTTACCTCTGGTCTTTATTCAAAGTCCCTAGGGCTCCTAAGTCAGTTTGGTGAAACCTGCCAGGACTGTATCCTTTTCAAAACAGCATGTTTTTTTGTTTGTTTGTTTTTCTGGCCCTGGGTGAGTCTAGAAATGCCTTCCAGGAATTATGGCATGAAATCAGGGCTTCAGGAGAGTATTTGTGACTTCATGTTACTGTGGTTGAGCTGATACTCATGTTGCAAATAAAGTCCTTTGAATTTTGCCCTTTCCTTTTACCAAGAGGTAGAAGACTCTTCTGAGTTGCAATGCCCGGGTGTGGGGAAGGCTGACATGGGCACTTGATTGGCTACCGCTGCTCTTATCTCTCTGGATCATTTGCAGCATAAGTCCAATGGCTCCAGGCAGTACAGTTACTAAAATTTCCCAGGGACTGCAGGCTTTGTAGCTTGACTGCCTTAAGAAATCAGTCAGGCCTCAGAACAGTTGTTGTCAGCCAGTGATGGAGATAGACAGAACTCAGTTTGGGGGGTAGAAGATTTCTCTACCCCCGTTTAGTTGGTCTAAATTCTCCTTCCATGGGCTTTGGCAGAATTCTGCCCTCAGCCGTGTTTCTCTTTGCCAAAGTGGCCCTGAGTTTCAGTGAAAAATCCCATAATCACTTCACTCTCCTACTCTCAGGGACACAGATTATTGCTCTACTGGGTCTTCTGGTACACCATGGCCAGGGACTAGAGAAAGAGTAGCACAGACAGTGCAAGATTGTCTTTTCTGACCTCTTCAGTGCCTTTTCCTAGACACAATGTTAAAACCAGGTAGTATGATTGCTTCACCTAATTTTTGCCTTGCTTGCATCAATAGTTGTTGAATTTGGTGTTTCTGCAGAGGGACAACTGCTGGAGGTTTCTATTTTGCCATGTTGTTCCACCCCTGTTCCTGAGAATCTTTTCTTAAGGCCAAGACAATATAGACCATTCTTTGAGTCCTAAACATATTACAATAGTGTATTCTTTTTATTCAAGGGTGTATATAAGTTTCATGGGAAACTAAAGAATATACAATTTGGGAGATTACTATTAAGGAAAAATATAAAAGCACATAGAAAATGTAGATATAAAAATAAATATTTAGGATGAGAAAAAAAATCATGAATTCTAAAAGCTGATAAAAAATGTTATCACAAAGTATAGAAAAATGACATAGCTTTTAAATTTTTTAAATGTTTAATTTTTTAAAAATGTTTGATGTGATTCTATAATATTTTCTCTTTTTTGGAAACACATTTTGATGACTTCATAAAACAACTTTGTAATATTATTTTATACAGAGATAATAAAAAGACAATTCATTTATGCCTCTAGCATAGTTGTTTGAATATTCTTTTTACTTTTCAAAGTTATATGCATAAAACATGATACCGTAGAAAGATATTTCTATTGTTTGTACCAGTGCTGTAGTTTCTGTCCTTCACAAGAAATATGAAATTCTGAAAGTTCTATTTTCTATAACTTTTATCCTAAAATGATTTGTGCTACATATGTATCTATATATGACACGTGTGTATATACAGCGTGAATATCACTGCACATGTACAGATATACATGTTTACATATAATGTTTCTAATTTTACATGCTTCATATCAAGTATATTCCTGACACAAAAGAACTTTTTGATTAGGTATTGAAGAAAAATAGATCTCCACTTAGACTCTTACACACAGTGATTAAAAACTTTCTGTCCCTATACACTTTGACTATTGTTTAATTCTCTGTGACTGACATTTTCCCAGTGACAGGAGACAGAGTATTTGCTCTTATCTTGGTATAAATGCTATCTCTGCAATTTCATAGAGATGACTGAGTTTTTTCCTGTGGTGGTGATTATCTTCTTTCATAGAAGTCATTCCTAAACTGAGTTAGCACTAATTTAAATTTATTTGGAAATGAACCACATAAATGTATATCACTAATCCTAAACTCTTATCTCCAATTCACCTTATCCATAGGTAAATCTCTAAATATGATGTGAAGGAAGAAAACATGGAAATGGGCAAAGGTATTAGCATGTATAGCATAAAACATCTATTTGTAATTTTTTTAAAGAGAGCTGACCAAGCAAATATGATGCTAAATGCTCTCTCAGAACCTTAAAGCCATTTCAGAGGAGGACCTCTGAAACTTAACTTTCATTAGCCTTGTACTAATTCTATATCTGGATATAGTAATATTATTTTCTGCTTATAACTGAGTAGTTTCTGCTTCTTAAAAATGAACTTTGACCATGAAGAGACAGAGGTTAATATGATTTATATACCTTCCACCTGAAAAAAAAAAAAAACTGAAAACATCAAGGGTGATCTCAATTAATATGCAACCAGAGATCTCAGTGTAGCTCAGATTATTCTGCACTATGTTTTCTACTCTTTTCAAACTCACGTTGGTACCATTCCAACCATGCTTACTGTACACTACCACTGCTGACTGTTTTTTCTTCTTCCAATGTGGCATAGCAAGGCGCACACAAAGAGCTATTGTTCCTGTGGCCTAGAGTTGTGCTACTGTAATAGAGTAGCCACTAGCCAAACGAACAATTTAAATCAATTAAAGATAATTGACAACACATATATTAAACATTTTCATCATTGCTAATAATCCAATTGGTCAGTGTTGGCCTAGAATTTTGTGCTGGATATTTTCATGCATTCAAATCATTTTCCACTCAGATACTGGTTGGTATAGCTGTTGTTACCCTTATGTCAGTATCTTTGAAATTATTTTATTTTATCCTCCTTCCCACTAATAATAACCTGAATATTTCTTATGTACATGATCATTTATTTGTATATTAATATTTTGGTGTTTGTTTTTGTGAGTATATATGCACATTTGCATATGAGAGCTCTATCCCCAGCATCTTCTAGAATACCAGGACATATATGTACTACAGGGAATCAATCAAATGAATTTAAAAAAAGGAAAAATTATCATCTCATATTCAATCACAGAGAACTGAATCAGCTGAAAAAAATTGACATTAAGAGGTGAGTTAAGATTTAAACTAAAAATTTAGGTAACATGAACATATTTTAAGAAGAAAAAGAGATTAATACTAATTTTGTTAATTCAATTAATTTCCTTTGTTATTTTATTTGATGGCTTTTATTCAATACCTATCATCTTCTGCCCATTGTTTCCTAATACTCAGTAGATTTTCACTATATTATTGATACACTCCACAAAAGAATATGCATAACTAAAACAATATCCTTATATTTTATAAAGTTAATATGCATTAAAATTAATATGCATTAAAATTAATATACATTATAAAGTTAATATGCATTAATATTGCAATAATCAATTATTTTTCTTAATATTTACACAAGAGACATACACAGTTCAGTTACTTTGTTTTTTAAACTTGTTTCCTATATTTGGAAAGATATGATAAAAATTATCCAGTTTCACTTCACTTTGCTTATCTAAAAAACCATGAAGCTGATACAAATTTTCTTTAAATAATCCTAGTATTTTATGATAACATGACTTTTATTCAGTCTTTGCTATGTAAAGAAGACTCTGTAGTTAGACTCCTTACTTGTACCTTAACTTACTATTTCCTCTTCTGTCCTTTTCAACATTCACCATGTATTGGTGATCATACTGTCTTCCAGTGCTAAAATCGTATAATAGGTCACTATGAAAGTTTTGAGACAGACCATGTAATTGTCCATTATTTCACTTCCTACAGGCACAGTTGACAGTGTCCATTCTAAGTCACCCATTCAAGTCACAACTTGGCTCAGGTTATCAGTGTTACTGGGAGGGCTTCATTTGTTTTACCCGGCACAGATTTTAAAATTTTTTGATTTTTGTGTTTCTCAAAACTTTCATAATGAACCATGCAATACTATCCAGGCAGAATAAACATTTTCTTTCACCAGCACAAAAAGAAACATGAAATATCCAAATCTACTCTTGTAAAACATTGGTTAATAAACATGTCCCTTTTCAGTTGTAAGTTGTTTGACAATAATGGATATTATATATTCGCCTGTTTTTCAGGATCTGCATACAGTAAGTCCTGATAATTGTTACTATATTAAATACTAATGTTTTAGTATTACAGTAAGTGCTCAAACAGTTTTAACACATAAAATGATTAGAAAAACAATTTTATATTTAATGAGTATTTCCTTCCATGATGTATTTAATGCATTCAAAATACATTGCAGGAGAAAACTGTCAATGTGTTCATCAAGATAATTTTTTTTGGAAATGTCTTGGATTATTTTATTTCTAGGGCAAACTTTGGACTAAGCCTCAGAATATATATGTATTTTTTTCTAATCATAGCAACTATAAATACAATAAGTACATCTATTTATTTGTCATTTAAAAGAAGGATAAAAATATATTCAATCAGATTCCTTACTCATGTAAAATGCCTTGAAAGAAGAACTTAGAATAGTTGGCAGAATATTAAGGACATGAACTTTCTCTTCTGAACCACTGCATACTAAATTTAGTTACAAAACCCAGAATTTCCATGTTATTCATTGTTCAAAGAATTTAGATATTATATTACATAATTTTTTGATTTGTTATTTTATTACTATTATTCAATAGAAATCAGCTTACATTTGATACAGCAAATAGCCAATGCAAGACAACAATTTAAAAAGATTCTTATATTATTATGTTTGTTTTCAGTAGTCATTATGCTGGAATAGAAAGTTGCTATTCCCTAACCTGGAAGTCAATGTTACTGATATATATATATATATATATATATTTTTTTTTTTTTTTACTCTGATGATGCACTTTTTTTTCCCTAACACAATTGCTACTTTACATGTATCAAATCAATTATTTGTTTTACACACTGATATCTTTTTCTGCTTTAAAATTCCTGAGCACCCAATTCTAAGGCACCTTACATTGATAATCCACTACTGAAAGATTTCCTTGTTCCTGGCTGAAGGAGGGGGTTAAAGGGAGAGGGGGTGAAGCAAGACCAAACCCAAACTCATTCATCTTCTTCTTATAAGATAGAGACATTTTCTCTCTAATCATTTAATAAGTTACTAGAGTACATCATCCAAAATCCAGAATCTGTCCAAAACAGAAATACAGAAGTGCTGGGGTTTTGTTCAATTTACATACATATAAGAATAACATGTATAAAATCAAAATTTTAATTTATAACGATTCTTCAATTGTCATAGTGTCTGACATAGAATAAGCCTGTGATTAAATGTTCATTGCAAGGAAAAAACTGAAAGAAAAAAATTGAGAAACAAACACAATAAAATATACCATGTATATTTGAGCTAATTTCATGAAAGAATTAAAATATAGTATTTATTCTAGTGAAAAGAATCATTTATTTCTACTTAAGTTATTAAGCACTAAAAATTATCTTTAAGATGTATTATGCCTATGATTAGATTTCATTAGGATGTAAATCTTTACATAATTGTAGATGGTGAAAATAGCAAAATAATATAAACTTTTGGATATTGTTCATAGAGCCCAAGTAAAATGTGTCTTCATTATTAATGTCCAAGTTTTAGGCATTTTTTAACTTTATGAGGAATTTTTTTAGTATATCTAAATATAATCTTGTATAGTCAAAATATTACATGATATCTGATACAGAAGTAATACCATATTTATATGTTGCTGATTCAAGATTAGATACTATGAGACACTCAAGAGTTAAGATCTGTTATCTCCTACTGTGATTATCTCCTACAGTTCTTTCTTGTGATCACAACCCTTGCACGTAACCCATAGCATAAAATCTATGTGCCAAAATGTACACTTTCAGCCAAAATTCTCAGCAAAAATATTTTAGGCAGACAATATAATTTTATTTTTAGTGTTTGTACTATTTGTTATTTTAAGCAATTTTCTGACCATTCTTATACGTGCTTGCTATAGGTTATGGGCAAGGATTTCTGTAGAAACATAAATCTAGGGCTGACATTATTGTATTGCAGATTATACACAGCTTCCATTTTTTAAAGCCAAACTATTAAGTGTGTATACCATTGTACACTTCCACCAACAAAGTGTGAAAATTTATCGTGAACCATAATTTCACTAATTTTTGGTATCACAAAGTCTTTTTTTTCCAAGTAATAATTAAGTTTTATCTCTTAGTTTAAATCATATTTTCATGATGACTAATGAAACTGAACATTTTTTATGTTAAGTCACCATTCATATTTTCTATTTTGTAAAATGACTGCTCATATTTTGCTCATTTTAGGTTTTTTTATAGTTTTGATTTATATAAATTCTTTGTGTGGTATGGACATAATCATTGTCAGTTTATGTTAGTTTATGGTGATTTGGAATCATATAATTTTGTAATTTTTAAAATGCCAATTTAAGTATATACATATGTTTCTACGAGGAGGTCATAATTTTTGTTTTACATTTAGAAATCCTTCTGCAGTCAGAGAGTTTAAAAGATACGCACTTATATTTTCTTCAGAAAGCTTTACATTTTATATTTCATGCTAAACACTTTATAAGAAATTGACTTTGGCATGGCCAGCATTTATCCTCTCCATATTGATTTTATCTTCACAGCACAATTTAATGTATAGTGTAAGGTTTTCCTCTTAATTTTCCACATGTGATAAACTAAGATATTTCCCTGTCTGCCCTCTGTCTCTGTGTTCTGTTCCCCTATTTGTTTTGTTTACTCCTGGGCCAATACTGCACTGCATTTATTAACATGGCTTCACCATTATCCCTTATGTTTTGTAAGGGAAACTCCAGACTTGGCTTTTTTTTTTTTTTTTTTTAATGACTATAGTTGGTACTCATAGGTTTTCTCCTTTGTATATATTTCAGAATTAGTTTATATGAAGTTCTTTTAGTCCATTTATTGGAAGACCATTGATAACATTTAGATATCTGGCTCCTCTATAGCTCATGTTGAAATTTGATCTCTAAAACTGCAGTTGGATCCAAGTAGAAGCTGTTTCAGCACAGAGTGAGACCTCTTCTGAAAGGCATGATGCCTTTGCAGGGTAATGAGTCCTCCCTCTATTAGTTCATAGGAGAGTCCGTTGTTTTAAACAGCCTGCACCTCTCTCTTTCCCTTTCTCTCTCTCTCTGTCCCCCTCCTTGGGACATGAGACGTCTCTCCTCCCCTTTATATTTTTCTTTGATTGAAAGCTCCTTAAATCCCTAACCAGAAGCAAATGCTGGTGCTATACCTCTCACACAGTCTGCAGAACTGTGACCCAAATGTATCTTGTTTCTTTATAAATTACCCAATCTCAGATATAACTTTATAGTAATGCCAAACAAATGAACACAATCATTGAACACACAAATTAATTAGAGGGTAACTGGTTTACTCACAAAATTGACTTTTCTATTAGTTGATGTTGCAGATCACTCAGTACCATTAGCTCTTTCAATATTTTCAAGAGAGAATAAAAATTTGGCAGAAAATATTTTGCATGTTTTTAGGTTTTTAAAATGGAGTTTGACCTACTGCCGAAGTAAAATACAATAGAATTTTGCTCTAAAATCTTATCTGTTGATTTTCATATTAATTTTTTTTAAATCGTGTAGGTAAGTTTAATTTTCTATGTACACAATCATAATGTCCACAAGAAATTGAAAAAATTCATTTTACATTCCCATGTAATCTGTTTTTCTTGTTAGTTCACTTATCAAATTTCTAGTTATTACTGAATAGGAGTGTTAAGTATTGAATGTTTTTGAGACTGTGGTCAGATAAAAAATGTAGCTATTGATAGATACACTGGACTTGATTTGCTTTTGCCGTTAGTCTTTAGTTTTTTTAATTAAATTATAAATGGTGTCGAATTTGTTCAAATCATTTTTCTGCAGAAGAAATGCTCATATTTTTCCTTTAATCTGTCTTATGATCTCCAATATTTATAATTTCCTCATATTAAGCTATTATTACATTATGAAGTAAACAAAATGTGATCCTAATTTATTATGCTTTTACAGGTGTTGGGTCAATTTTGCATTAATATTCACATGCAAAGCTGACCTGTAATTTCCTTTCTTCTTTTTTCTTTCTTGGTTTTAAGAGGATATTGTCCTATGAGTTTTCAATTGTTCTTTCCTTTTTATTTTCTGGAAATTTTTGTGTATGTTTGAACTGGAAAAACTCATCACAAACAGTACATAAACTGGTTTACTCTTTATAGAAAGATTTAAAAATACTAATTCAGAACTATTCAATCTTTCCTATAATTTTTCAATCATTTCATTATTTTTTCCAATAACTATCTTAACTGCTGCATGTTCACCAATTATGTTAACATAATATTGATAATATCACAATATTTCTCATACCATAAAATCCCTTAATTATGATAAATATTTTTCTCAATTCATATGAGATGAGAATAGTCATTTCTTTCTAGAGAATGTGATGACTAGAATACTTTTTTTTGCTGCTTCAGAATGGAAAAATACTGGAAAACTCAACTTGTTTTCTTTCAGTATTCAGTGCTTATGTTGAATCCTGTGCTTGTTATTTGCATAATTATTAAATATGATTTTAAGGTTTTACTTTTCCAAATGCTACTTTCATGTACTTCATTTTCATAGTGATGCTAGCCCTCCTTTATTCTTTATAAACCCAAAAGCCTTTTAAATACTTTATATGTTTGTTTTCTTCTTCTCCTTGAAGGCTGATCCATATTTCCTTTCCACTATGGAGGTATTTGGTTTTCATCTTTGTGGGGCTGTCTCCCAGCCTGGGACATTCTCATTCCCAAATATGACAGAACTCTACCATGAACAGATGCAATTTGTTAAATAAAGAATCCCAAAGCTATTAGCTAATTTTATCTAGAAACATATTTTTAAAGGAATTTACTCAGGAATAAAAATACCAGTTGATATTTTTAGATAGTATATTAAATATACAAGTAGAGAATTTCACTTCTGGGCAAGATAGATACAAAGGACTGGATATATCTTTTCATCTAAAACTAAACATGTACTAACATATAGGAAAATAAGTTATAAGGTGTTGTACATAATGCAACAAGAGTAGTGCTTATTGGTAAAGAATGATTTCTGACTCAGCTACAGGAGAGAGAACTAACACTGAACCTGGTTGGCTCCCTGAATTAAAGAGATGAAACAGCTGGACTAACACAACCTAGAAGCATGGGTTCTTACAGGACAGTGTGATAGAGAAGTAGACAAATGTTTTTTCTGGAGACCTGCCAAAATTTACCCTCAATTACTCAACTGACAATTGATCAAGACATAAATGTATGGAGACTGTCTCACATGGTGGAGAAAAACACTCAAAAGGATTAGAAGTATTTTTGTCCAGTGTTCACGTAGGGCCAGGTATTCCTGCATGTTCTCACCAGCCAGACTAACAAATCTCAGAATTCATGGGGCACTGGGTGAAAAAAAATCTTAAAAACGATGTAAACAAGATCAAACTAGTTCCACGTCTCTTAACTGCATTCCTGAGCAAATCTCAAGAAAATTTGTAGTATATAAAATATTTTAGCATTAAACAAGGTAAAACCAAGTAATGGTGATTGGAATATAATCAAAATCTATTAGGCATGCAAAAAACACCAACCCATCATGAAGAGAGAACTCAATCAATCAAAATCAAAGCAGAACTCCAATAGATATAAAAGTTGTCGAATAAGCAAAACAAATAATTATAAAAATATTTCAGACGTTCAAAACTTACATAAAGACACAAGATATAGATACCAAGTTTATCTTATAGAGATGAAAATTTCAATGTATGATAAGAATGGTGTACTGCATAAAATTAAAAAAAAACCTGACTAAAGATTAAAGAAGAAATAATTAGAAAACTTTCAGCGATATCAATAGAAACCATGGACAATGCAGTAATCCATAGAATAATGTTATGCAGTATACTATTTGCATAATTGGAGAAGAGGAGTATTGGACAGGGATAAAATATTTGAAAAAAGTAATAGCCACAAGTGTTCAAAATTTGATGAAAAATATAAAACCTTAAGCCTAATACATTTAACAAAATCCAAGCACACACACAAAAAGAAGAAAATGAAGCCAGGGATCATCATAATAACATTGTTCCACACCACTGATTAAAATGAGAACATCTTCAAAGTATTAACAGACATAAAATGGTAGAGTGGGAGAAATAAGAATGAAGATGATCACAGGTTTCTCATGGGAATCAATATGAAAGTGAAGACTGTGAAACAGAATTATTGAGTCCTAAAAGAAAAGTCTGTCCACCTACAATCCTGTCATACGAGGAAATAGCTTTCAAAAGTAATGCTAAATAAAAAAAAAAAAAAAAAAAAAAAAAAAAAAAAAAAAAAAAAAAAAAAGTAATGCTAAATAAAGACTTTTCCAGACATACAAAAACCGAAAGGATTAATACCAGCAGATTTACAGGAAAAACTCTGTTAGAGAAATTTCTTCAGAAAAAAAAGGAATAGGATATCAATGTCTTAATTATATGTATGAAATAATTTTTCAAAATTAATATGATAGTGTGAGGTTTATAGCATTTGTAAAAGAAAAATTCTAGATAAGAATAGCGGGGAGAGTGTGTGAAGGATAATGGAAGGACATTATTGTAAAATCTTAGATTAGACAGAGGAGGTACCTCACTGGAAGGGAGTCAAAGATACAGGCCACCAACTGTGGAGTAATCACTAACACAATGTTCAAGGGATTATAGTTAATAAGTTTCCAAAGGACATAAAGTATAGTTGTGAAAATGTACAAAAAATTAAAAAGAAGGCTTAAAAAGAGATAAATTGAAACATAATAAATGGGACAAATAAAAAGAATATGATGGATTTGTAATAAATCATATTAATAATCATATTAAATGCAATTATTTAAGAGTAGAGATTATAAGGTTGAATAATAAGCGACACCTTTATGCAACTTATAATAAATACATTTTAATGTAAAGACATGTCTAAAGTAAAGATTTGGAAAAATATTCTTGCTAAGTCTAATCAAATTAAAGCTCACATAGCCATATTAATATGAGAAAGAGATTTCACAGCAAACAACATTACCAGAGACACAGAGAATCATTTCCTACTAGCAGAGTCAATTCATCAAAAGATAGTAATAGTAAGCTTTACCAACCTAATAAATGAGTTTCAAAACACCATGCAACATATACATTTGCAAGCATAATTAGATAAAACCACAAGGGAGTTTGAGATTCCAGTACCCACTGCGAGTAATTGATCAAACAAGTAGACATAAATTAGTAAAAACACAGAAAAACGGTGCAACGCTACCAAGTAACTTGCCCAAGTTGACATTTATAAATAAGCCCACCCATCACCTAGAGAATATCTTCTTTTTCGTTGTTATTGTTGTTCTTTGTTTTGTTTTCCTTTTGAGAACATGTAGAATATTGACCAAGGTAGATTATGTTTGGGGCCATAAAACACAGTCAATAAGTCTTAAAAGATTCAAGCCATAAATAAGCTCCCTAACCAAAACAAAATTAAATTAGATATATTTGAAAAGTAATAACATGCTTCTCTATAATCTATGATCAGTTTAGAAATCAGGCTCGGCGCCTATAGCTCAATCGGCTAAGGCGCCAGCCACGTACACCTAAGGTGGCGGGTTCGAATCC
>NW_003852405.1:5321140-5345520 GCF_000181295.1 Otolemur garnettii
TCAAAAAAAAAAAAAAAAAATAGAAATCAAAGGAGAAATTATAAATTATTTAGATGTAATGAAATGCAACATGCCAAATTTAATGAATTGTGACAAAAGAAACACATAGAGAAAAAATTGTGACATTACATGTGACAAAGGAGAAGGAACTCAAAATCAATAGCCTCAGCTCAACGCCTGTAGCTCTGTAGCTGGCACCCCAGCCACATATACCAGGGCTGGTGGGTTCGACCCCAGCTGGGCCTGCTGAACAACAAAGACAACAAGAAAAAAAAATATTGGGGTGTTGTGGTGGGCCCCCATAGTCCCAGCTACTTGGGAGACTGAAACAAGAGAATCACTTTAGCCCAAGAGTTTAAGGTTGCTATGAGCTGGGACACCACAGCACTCTACCAAGGGTGACATAGTGAGACCATATCAGGAAACAAAACAAAACAAAAACAACCACCACAACAAAACAGCCTTATTTTCTACTGCAAAGTGGAAGGTAAATTCAATCAACAAAAATGACCTTAAATAAAAAAATACGTAGATAAAGGGCCGGTCCCAGTGGCTCACTACTATAATTCTAGCACTCTGGGAGGTTGAGGTGGGTAGATTTCCCTGAGCTCATGTGTTGGAAACCAGCCTAAGCAAGAGCGAGACCCCGTCAAAAAATAGCCGGGCATTGTGGGAGGCACCTGTAATTCTGGCTACTCATGAGACTGAGGCAAGAGGATAGCTTAAGCCCAAGAGTTTGAGGTTGCTGTGAGCTATGATGCCACTGAACTCTACCTAGGGCAACAGCTTGAGACTCTGTCTCTAAAAAATAAAATAAAATAAAAAATAAGTATATAAGGGAAACAGAAATTAGTAATATATACAAAAAAATAAATAAGAGAAAAATTAATAGAAATAAAAATTTCTTTTTTAAACCAATACAAGGCTCAATACAAGTTCATATACCTAAAGCCTTGAGGACCAGGAAAGTAGTAAACACAAATTGCCAGTATAAAACATAATAAAAAGTACAGATTTTACATATAAAAGGAGGATAATAAGAAAATGTTTGGAGAACTTTAAGCCAATTTATGCTACAATTTACATGAAATGGAAAAATTCTTTGACAGGCTCCGACTCCTCAAACTTCCTTAAGAAATGTTTAACCTAGATCACTTTATATCTACTACAGATATTGAAAGCTTAGCTAATCCTCACCCACTCATACACACTCACACACAAAAAATTTGAGACTCACATGTTTTCACTAGTTAATACCACATATCCTTTGTGGAATAAATAACAGCAAATCCATAAAACTTTTCCATAGATCTAAAAAGGAGAGATGCTTTCCAAGTTATTCTATAATGCCACCACTACCCAGATGCATGAACTAAACAAAGGAATTACAAGGAAATAGAGACTAACATTATTCATCATATTGCTGTAAGAATTTTAAACAAAAATTTAACATATTGAGTTCCAAAATACATCAAAACAAAACTGAATTATGACCAACTGGATTTTCTCAGGGAAATAATCAATTGAACATATGAAAAAACTTAACAAATAATACAAACAATTTTTAAGTGTGAAGAATTTCAAAAAATGTAACATCTATTCTTGGTAAAAGATCTCAGCACACTAAAATTTGTCGATATCGTCCAACAAAATTATCTTTATCTTCAGTCTTTGTTGCATAGACAAGGAAGCATACAGAAATGGAGAACCACTGAAGGCTTTTCTCCTAAGATCACAACTTATAATGATCTCTGTTTTAATTACTTCTATTCTTCCTCGTACTGGCGATTCTAGCCAGCATGATAAGGCAAGA
This sequence comes from Otolemur garnettii, assembly GCF_000181295.1. Taxonomy (NCBI): domain Eukaryota; kingdom Metazoa; phylum Chordata; class Mammalia; order Primates; family Galagidae; genus Otolemur; species Otolemur garnettii. The sequence goes on from NW_003852405.1 coordinate 5,322,954, forward strand.
AAAACAAAACAACATAGATAAGATTTGAAAGAAAGCAGATAAACTATATTTATGGACAAACATATTATCTAGAGAATCCAATGCAGAGTACACACAAAGCTGCAAGAATTAATATTTATATTTAGCAATGTTGCAGGGTACATGGTTGACCTGTAAAAATCACTTTTATCTTTCTGTGCTTGGAAGAATTAATATACCATAAGTGTTCTCCAGTTCTATCCATGCTGTTCTAAATACTAGCAATGACATTTGGAAATTGTTATTTAAGAAAAATGTAATTTAAAAAATTAAAACTTGTAATTTCAAAAAATACTTAAATAGCTTCAAATATCTTTAAAATTCTTTAAGGATAAATCTAGTATATAATCTCTATCAATTTGGAAAAATAATCACTTGACAAAACACCGCATCCATGACTGTTCAAAATTCTCTCTAGAGAAGAGATTGTTCTAAGTAAGATAAACTGTATGAGAAATCTGCTACCACTATAATAATTAGTGGTGAAAACACCACTTCTATTCATACATTCATATATGTGTATTTGTTATGTATTATATATGTAATGTATAATTATGGAATTTATATTACTATGTTCTACTTATATATGATGCAAATTAGAAAAATATTTAAACCTGTTAAGATGATTCTAATTCCTCCTACTCAAATAATTATAACAACAATATTTAGAAAAATGTGAGAATTTTTAAAAAACTATTCTTTATGTACATAATGTTTAAGCATTATTGTACTTCCAGTCAAAATATTGAAGCAAATTTATAGAAAAAAAAAGAAAGAAATATGTATTAAAAGTGACTTTTTCTGCAAATATGATAAATTATATGGGCATAAATATCAGAAAGATTGTGTTTGGGCAAAAATTTTGCCTTAAAATATCAATCTGTCCCATTTGCTGCATTATTTATACAAAATATAATTTATGTGATATTAAGTATAATATAAAGAAAAATGCTGATTAAGATGTGTGTGATTCTGGGTTTCCTATTTCAACACTCACAAACATAATAACCTAACTTGAACAATGATCTGGCAATAGAACCTTTTAATATCATAAACTTGTAATATTGTTCATGAATTCTGTTTGGTTCAAGATAATTGTGTTACTTCCTCAAATATATTATGTGGCATAAAAGTGGCAAAATAAACACAAGGGCTCATGTAACTCTGAAATGATGAAAAGTTGAAAAAATATTCAACAAGATTAAAATGTTATACCTTATTTATATATGTCATAGCAGATACAAATTCTCTTCTTTTTTTTTTTTTTTTTTTTTTTTAGTTTCTGGCCAGGGCTGGGTTTGAACCTGCCACCTCTGGCATATGGGGCCAGCGCCCTACTCCTTTGAGCCACAGGCACCACCCCAAATTCTCTTCTTAAAAAAATGAAAACTTTGTTTAACAAATACTGTACATGACTTAATAAACTTCTCTCAAATTTTAATAACCTATAAATTAATCTTATGGACTATTTGAATACTAATATACTAAAATGCGTGTGACAGTATTATTTATTTCTGAAAATAGATTATTTGGGGTATCGAAATCAATACATATTTATTGTTTTATTTTGATAACTTTGGTATTAATATATTTATGCTCCAATTCTTTGTTTCTGTATTAAGTTAAAGTATTCAGTGAATGTGGTAGGAGGATTTGGTGACAAGAAGTGATCTGAAGAACGAATAGAATATTATAGGGAAAATGACAGCCCAACAGACAAATCGGAGCTGCCGATAGGGTGGTGAGAACACAACTGCAAACTAAAAGGGAAGAGGTCACGTGAGAATAACAAATAAGGGCACAGAATAAGTCTTGCTCAAGTTTATATACAATAAAGTGTCACTTAGAGTTAAAAACGTGCCTTGATGTGAGATTACACAAAACACAAGAACAAGTAATGAAAATGAACTCCTCACTGGTGGGAACAATCAGAGGAAGTTCTGTTCATTATAAAAAGTTGCTCTGAATTGTTTATAAATCCAATCTCAGTTAAAATAAGACATAGATTTAAATAATCAAGGAGTTTCTCAGAATGAGCATTATGATAGTTTATAAAATCATGTTTGCAATTACTTCGCAATGTAAAAAAAGACAGATATTTATACTTATGTGGGAGATAGAACCTGATTATTTATTTATTTATTTGGTCTTACGTTTGGTCAGATAAAATCTAAAAGGTCAACACTAGGGATACAGTGAAAAGCCAGAAAGAATCAATGTTCACATTAGTAAATCTCATATTTAAAACTTTACAGTAGTCCCGGCACAGTGGCTCACTCCTGTAATCCTAGCTCTCTCGGAGGCTGGGGTGGGTGGATTGCTTGAACTCAGGAGCTCAAGACCAGCCTGAGCAAGAGTGAGATCCCACTTGTACTAAAAATACAAAAACTAATTGAGCATGGTGTCTGGTGCCTATAGTCTCAGCTACTAGGAAGGCTGAGGCAAGAAGATCATTTTTGCCCAAGAGTTTGAGGTTGCTGTGAGCTACAATGATGCATGGCACTTACCGATGGTGACAGAGTGAAATTCTATCTCATCAAAAAAAAAAAAAAAAAAGAAGACTTTACACATTTTTTTGTCATTTCCTTTTATCGGCTGATAAGCTCTTGTATAACTTAATATTCTCCTCTGCATTAACTACTAACTCAATACATGGTTGTCTTTGCAATTATATAGGAAGAATGAAAGATAAAGACAAGTGTTTTATTTTGTCATGATGTAAAAGAGTTCATATATTTTCAAGATTAAAATGAGTGATATAATTTAAGTTATTGGCTTGTTGGTTTATATTGCTTTTTTAAACATTGGTAACTTCAAGCTTTTATAATCTTACAAAGCGGAAGAGACTAGGAACGTACTTAATAATTGATATTAGTAATAAAAAATGTAGTAGACACTCTTGGAAAAATTAAAGTACAACTAAAGGAAATGTATTCATAAAAAATACATTCAAAAAATTGTATTATCTTATACTACATGGAGTAACTATGAAAGGAAAGAAGAAAGATGCAAATAGAAATGCAATGATTTCATTTTTTGTATTGATTTCTATTAGTGTTTACTCAAGACTTCAGTTGTGCAGCAACCGTCCCATTACTAATGGTTTAGAATGATGACTTGTTATTTCTCACATTCCTGCGAGTTTACCAGACTATTCTGTTCCACATTACCTTAGCTAGGAGTGTAGGGCAATTGCTTTCGCCATAGGGTTAACTGGGGGGTCAGCCATTGCTGTTGACAAAAAGGTTAATTCCCTTCCAGTAACCTCTTTGCTTGGCTTCTTAGGAGGCCTCAGAGCAAAACAGCTTTGCTTCAAAAAGAAACCTAAATGGAAGGAACACTCCAAAAGGAAGTAAAAACTTCCAGGTCAAATAAGAGTTCAATCTGGAAGCCATGAGGGGGCTAATGTGCCAAAGGCTAAGATTCAGAGAAGCTTGGTCACCAAACGTCTTCATAGAGAAATTTTACATATTCACAATGATACCGAGTCATCATTCTTTAAAAATGGATTTAATTTTTATAAATACAAAGGTCCTGAGACTTGGGTTGTTAAATTAAAAAAAAGTGGTTAATCCAAAGAATATTTTGTTTTAAAAAAGGGAAGAAGATTAATAGAATGATAAAGTAAAAAGACTGATTCTACCTTGTTCTAAAAAATATGTATACAAAATATTCTAACAATTGGGGGCTATTTGAGGCCAATGTGCAAGCACCTAAGATAAATAATAACACAATTACATGTAAAGTTTTATTAAGTATGTTGGAAACTTTTGTTTCAGAGAATTTTTTATAGATATGGCATACAGTTATTACAAGTTAAATCTGTGTTAACATTGAACATTTACAATGTTACAGACAGCTAGATATCAAGAAAAGATACAGTGCCATGAAAATTAAGTATCAAACACATTTAAAGGACCAAATCTGTAGCTTGATCAATGACTAGATATTTCAGCCAGCAATAATGTAGAGCCAGTAAGAAATTTCACTTACTTAAGTAGTGAAACAAGCATTCAAAGCTGCCAAGGTAGGGCAGTGCCTGTGGCTCAGTGGGTAGGGTGCCAGCCCCATATGGTGAGGGTGGCAGGTATGAACCTGGCTCTGGCCAAACTGCAACAAAAAAAAAAAAACAGTGGTGTGTTGTGGCAGGCACCTGTAGTTCCAGCTACAGGGTAGGCTGAGGCAAGAGAATCGTCTAAGCCCAGGAGTTGGAGATTGCTGTGAGCTGTGATGCTACCGGCACTCTACCAAGGACGATAAAGTGAGACTCTGTCTCTATTAAAAAAAAAAAAAAAGCTGCAGAGGTGGTTGTGGGACATAAAGCAATCACGAGAGGTGGCATAACATCAGCACTCCCATGTGCCTCCTAGGCAGGTGACATGCATCCTTGATAGCCACCTGTGGCTCCAGGCAGAGCAAGAATGCTGCTATGACCTAGGCAATCCTGCTCAGCTTCCACTGGGCCCCAGGTGGAGCCTGCATCCACATCCCTTACCACCCACTACACACTGTCCCCCTGTTAAGAAAGCTAGACCACACTGCCATCACCACCTGAGAGGTCCAGTGGGAAAAAGGCCAGCACAGCCCTGCCTTTGAAGTTGAGCACACTACACACCACGGACCTAAGCAGTCCCATGCAGGCTTGAGAGCCACAACCTGCGTGCACCCTGCCCCATCTACACGCTCTGCTCACAGCCACACTGGCCTCTGTGCATTAGCTCTGCGCCCTGTTGTCCTGCTCCATCTTACCTGGGCACTCTGTTCTCTGGGTCTCCTCTGTCTTGAGGTTAATATTGGGGCCAAGGTTGTCTTGCAAAAAACACAGGTTTTGTTTTGCAGAGGCTATAAAATCCAAGGGTGCTCTAACTTTTTAACAGACATTCCGATGGAGAATTAGTGGAACCTGAGATTTCTTCTCACTGTCTCCATGAGAACGGAATAGACCAAGGTAGATTACTCATCCGACCAGACATCCCTGTATCTGCAGGTTTGGCTCAGAGATGGCTCATTAGGCCATGCCCTGAAACCCTTCTGTGTTGAGAAGAGGCTTTGTTAGGCCCTACCCTCTACCCAGTTGCCCATTGCACAGAGCATCCATGGTCCTGATGTGGGGGCTGCCCCCATTCAGGCATCCCTCTCCTGAGTGGTACTTCACTGTGGGGACACCACATCCTGTCCCATCCCCATGGTCACCCTCCCCCAGCTCCAGACACCCAGTGAAAACCTTTCCCCCTTGACCACATGGCAGATGGTGGGCATCAGTCTACCGTCAGTTCTCCATGTCTGAAACAGCATGGATGTCACCAGCCCGTCCTGGAGAACTAAGTTACAGTTAGAAAGGGAGACAGGAGAGAACACTTTTGTTACTACAGAGGCCGCACTGCAGTCAGGAAGTTTTCTAAGAGGGCATCGCCTCCAGCCCTCCACTACCTCCTCCGCCTCAGGACAAACCCTCTCCAGAGCAGCCACTTGACTGAGGATGGATGGGGAGTTCCCAGGACCTGGACTGCAGGGGGACCTTCTAACAGAAGGACAGGAACTCAGGGGTTAGCCCCATATTTACCCTACTCATGATGTCAAACCAGACTCGGGAAAGTGAGGAGACAAAGACAACGTGACAAGACGACCTTGGCTAAGCACGCACACTCCGTCACCTTACCTGCAAAAGGAGAGGCCCGGGTTCTGCACCCAACTCAGGGCTGCCTCTCGGCGGGGTGGTGTCCTGCTTCTTAGGCTACTTGCTGGGAAGAATCACAAGCGAGGCCAGTGTGGTGGAGAGATTGCAGACAGGAAGCAATTCCACACAGACAGCTTTAATTGCGGAAAAGAAGGAATCTACACAAAGCAATAAGGCATTGCAGAGGGAGGAAACTGGTTAGCCTGCCCTGGCTGAGGAAGGCGCTCAGGTGGTTTCCTTTTATTGGCTTGATGGGAGCGCGGCATCATGGGAAGGTGCGGGTTGCTGCCAGATGACTGACAGGTGTTCCGCGTTTTCCCTCAGTCTCTTCCCCTGATTGGTCTGCAGCTTTTCCACCCCTAGAAACCATCCTGACCTGCATCTACCATGTGCAAATTTGGTTCCTGGCTAACACTATGCAATAAATAGTGTTGGAGAAAGCAGATCGCCACATACAGATTAAACTAAATCCCCATTTCTCACTATAAACAAAAATTAATTCAAGATGGATTAAAGACTTAAATGTTAGTCCTAAAACCATAAAAATTCTAGAAACAAGTAGGAAAAACTTCTAGATATTGACTTAGGCAAATAATTTATGACTAAGACCCCCAAAGCAAATATAGCCACAACAAAAATAAATAAATGAGATTTAATGAAACTAAGAAGTATCTGAACAGTGGAGGAAATAACCACCAGAGTAAATAGACAACCTATAGAATGAAAGAAAATATTTGCAAACTATATATCTGACTAATTAATATCCAGAATCTACAAAGAACCCAAGCAAATCAGTTGGCAAAAGTGAAATAAATCCATTGATAAGTGCAAAAAAAAAAAAAAAAAAAAAAAAAGTGAACAGATTCTTCTCAAAAGAAGATAAATAGGGTGTAGGGTGGCACCTGTGGCTCAAAGGAGTAGGGCATCGCATCGGCCCCATATGCTGGAGGTGATGGGTTCAAATCCAGCCCCAGTCAAAAACTGCCAAAAAAGAGAGAGAGAGAGAGAGAGAGAAATAAATGACCAGCAGATATATGTAAAAATGTTCAACCTCACTAATTATTAGGAAAATGAAAATGAAAATGACAGCGAGATATCATCTTACCCCTGTCAGAATTATCATTACTAAAAAGTCAAAAAAATAAAAAATAAAAACATTGGAAAAGGGATTTGCACAACCACTAAGTAAAGCAGTATACCAATGCTTCAAGGAAGTAATTAGATCTACCACTTGATTGAGGAATCCCACTACCTTGTATCTATCCAAAGGAAAATAAGTCATTCAAAAAAAAAAAAAAGACACCTGCACCTGATTGTTTATTTGCACCACAATTCACAGTAGCAAAGATGTGGAATCAACCTAAGTGCCTCTTAATTGATGGGTGGATAAAGAAATGTGACACACACACAGGCATCTACATACACACACCATGGAGTAGTACTACGCAGCTATATAAAGGAATGAAATAATGTCATTTGCAGCAATTTGGCTGAAACTGAAGACAATTATCCTAAGTGAAGGATCTCAGGAATGGAAAACAGATGGCACATACTCTCACTGATAAGTGGGCGCTAAACAGAAGATATACATGCTCATAAAAAGTATTGACAGTCTTTGGAAACTAAGAAGGGTAGAGGGTGAAAGAGATGTGAGTGATCAACATCTATCTATTAAATATAATGTACACTATTCCGGCAATGGAGACACCGAAAGCCCTGATTTCAGCATGATAGGCTATATCCACATAACAAATGAACCAAATGAACCAAAATCCAGAACAAATGAACCAAAATCCCACTGTGCCCTCATGTCACTAATGTAATTATAAGAAGTAGCTTAATTTTATAAATCATCTACTTTAGAATATGAGGTAAAGATGTTTGACTGAAATGGATGATCCCATTAACTAAAGATTTTTATGTGCTTTACAATAGTATTAAGGTTCCTTCTCAAACTCACAAAATAGAGGTAAAATGTAATTCATAAATAATATAAAGGTAGTAAAATAAAAATGTAGCTATTATGTGCAATGAGGTGGAAAATGACAGATAACACATGGAATGTCCTTTAAAATCTCAGCTAGTAAGAAGTTTACTGTTTATAGCTGTAAATATGTCTACTACAAACCATTTCTCTCAATTGGACAATTATTTTTTTTGACCAAGAACAAAGTGAAACAATTTGTTCACAATTTGAACTAAAGAGATTTTTTTTCTTTTTTATATATCTTTTTTCATTCAAGCATGTTTAAATGAAATAGCTAAATGCACTAACTTATAACTCTTTTAGTATAGCCTGAAGGTAGATAAATATGAAAGAATGAGATAATATATCATAAATATATAAGGTGAATGGGCGGCGCCTGTGGCTCAAAGGAGTAAGGCACCGGCCCCATATGCCAGAGGTGGCAGGTTCAAATCCGGCGCTGGCTAAAAACTGCAAAAAAAATGCATAACATGAATTAAGCCAGAAGACAAACAAAACCAGAGAAAAACAGGGGAATAGTTTAAGATAACTGGCTAATGCTATTCAAAAGTGTCAAGAACCTGGAAGAGTAAAAGGACTTAGACATAAATAGAATTAAGAGGAAAGAAAAATTAGATGCATTTAGTTAATAAAAAAATACAGTAGGGAGACATATCCAAAATGTGCATGTGGCATGGGGATTAATCACACGATACACTTATATCTGTTCTGACTTCCCCGTTCTGATAATGTAGTCTTAGTGTGTGACATATGAACATTTAGGGGAGCAGATCTGGGTGTATGGCATATGATGATTCTCTGTACTGATTTTTCTACTTCCTTGTAGTTGCAAATTAAAATTAAAATTTGAAAAATTTAAATAAGTCAAATTTTAAAAGTGAAATTAAATAAATGAATAAGTAGCATAAATGCTTAGGATAGTTTGACGCCATGCACCCCTACAGACAGTTTTTTCTAGGTAGATTAAGTACATAAGGAATTAACTTTACTTACTTAAACATGCTTCATACTGATGTATAAACATTATATCTGATTTTTGAAAATTTCTCATAATTCCAAACCAATAGTGGTGCAATTAATGGTTTTTATGCACACAGGCAGTCTAAGAGGTGTGTTCAACATGATAGGGAGAAAAACATATTCCCTAGGCTTTTTAGTCACACTTTAATTTCAGTCAGTTTCTTAACAATGTTTATTATATGAAACAATGGAAAATTAATCATGAATCCTTTTTTTTTTTGAGACAGAGTCTCACTATGTTGCCCACAGTAGAGAGCTGTGGTGTCACAGCTCACAACAACCTCAAACTCTTGGGCTTAAGCGATTCTCTTGCCTCAGCCTCCCAAGTAGCTGCAACTACAGGCACCTGTCACACGCCTGGGTATTTTTTTTACTGTAGTTGTCCTTGTTGTTTAGCTGGCCGGGGCTGAGTTCAAACCTGCCAGGCCAGGTATATGTGGTTGCCACACCAACCACTGAGCACAGGCACTCAGATCATGAAGCCTTTTTAGAAGAAGGAAAAACCAAAACAAAATTATTTGATTTGTATCTCAATTATTAGCTATATGATAAATTTTGAACCCCGTGTGAACACTGGGCTAAAGAGACAGTTTAAAGGAAGCAAACCTGCGGCCTGACAGGAGGCTCTGGGAGGTCAGCACAAAAGCAGCGGCTCCTGAGGATACACATAATTGGCAGAAAGAGGGGCATTTGGGCTGTGAAGTTTCTGGAATTTGTGTTTTCGCTAGAATGGAAGAAAAAAATAGTTTATTCGGCATACACCAATCTATTTGTAGCAATTTGTTTTATCTCGTTAATGGTATTTTTAAATTCTATGACTTTATTCCATGTTTTTGTTTGCTTATTAAAAGTCTCGGGATGTTAAAAATCTATATCCAGTTCACAGTTCAGATAATTCTCACTTCATCGTCACACAGGATCCTCTGGCCTCTTGGGGATCCCGCCCTCTCCCTTCTTTGCTGCGGACTGACACCACGTCTGAGGGAAACCTCTGGCCCTGTGACTTCTGACTCGTGAACACGTGGCTTCTGCCTCTTCCCTGCTAATTGTCACCACTGACTTCTTGTTGCCTTCTGTTTTGGGGAGGACGTCCAATGATTAACTGAAGAGGACAAAACAACACCAACAGCAGACTATAGAGTCTGGTACAGATCATGTTTGCAGGGGTCCCTCTGCGGCGTTTTACCCTCGGGAGATGGAGCTGCGTGTTCACACACTATCTGGAACTATCATGCTGTCTTTCCACTGATGTCCTCACGTCTTTGTTCCATGTACAGATAATCTTCAGGAAGCAGAAAGAGCTACTCTCCTGTAATTTCTGTGCTTTCTTTGTCCAGACAAATTGGTGCTCTATTGTATCTCATTATTAAAGGACATAGAATTGGGGGACAAATCTACACCCTCTATTGTCTCTCTCTGGCTAGTTTGTTCCTCTTCCCTTTCACCTTAGGAAAAGTTCCACTTCATGCCTAGGAACTGAAACTTGCTTTGGAAAGGAAAACTTGTCAATCCTTCCTGTTCCTCAGATATAAAAACATTGGAACAAGTGGGAAAATCCTCTCATTCCTCATACAGCACTTTATCTTTGGCCAGGAATGAATTTCCTCCTATGTTCAAAGAATTTCTCCTGTGCAAAGAATTTCTCATTGCATTTTATTTCCATGTATACACAAAAGAAGTACTATAAAGTTTAATAAAGTGGCCTCGTTCAATTACTATTTAGTGAAAGTGATTGATCACTTTGAGTAATACCCTATTATTGAGGCATACAGTACGCATGCTTTTTGAGAGTTGTAGATTCATCAAAGTATGATTTAAGTTATGGAACTCACCATCATTCTCTCACTTGGTATCTGATTTGCTCTCCTTATCCTCTCTTCTCACACAATAAAATGAAATGATCAAGAGCCATCCTATTCTTTGCAGTAGAGTGGCCCACTCTGGCTTACTACAGTTAAGATTTAAAAAGGCAACAATCTGGAAACATCATGGAGATAGGGCAGAATTGCTAATGGTTAACCACCATTAGTAGGTTTTTCTAGCAGGTGTTTGTTTTCACAGAGGCTGAGTTTTATTTAGACTTGACTCACTGAACCTGAAATGCTTAGAGACACTTCAGGGAACTTAGCTCTCTGCTATTCAAATGGCAAGATTCTGCAAATGAGCTCCTTAGGTAGATGCCAGCACACACTGCTTTAGATTGCTTGATTACATTTTAAAATATTACCTCAAAAAAATACAGAACTAGGCTTTAGAATGAAAATCAATATTAGTAGCTGCCCTGGGGACCTCATCATGTGAGTTTTATCATAAAGACACTTAGAATTCTGAACCTTTCCAAGTTCTAGACTTAATGTCTTAATATTTTGCAAGTATCACCACATCTGTATACATTAGGACATACCAGTTTATTCAGAAAAATAAAAATAATTAGATATAAGGAAGTAATACTTAATATATGATGATAAAAAGCTCTTTCACCTTGAAGATATGATTTAACAGGCATGTTTTAGCATTGCCCAAATTAAAAAAGAAAAATGTTAGATATAGACTAAAATTAAGAGTGAATATAAACATTCATGACATTTTACGCCAAAGGACATTAAAAATCCAATTACAATACTTTCCAAGATAAAAATCAGAAAAATCTTCTCAGTTTATTTTTTAATAAAGGTAATTTTATTTTGTCAAGAAGTGAGATAGAATAAGTCTTAACTAAGAAAGTAAGTAAATCATGTGAATCATACGATATATATTTTTCTCAATTAGCGTTATTGTGTTATACCTAAAATTTAATACAATGCATAGATTTAAACTGTATCCATATACTCAACTGATTTTTAACCAGTGTGCCGCCATGAGAGTATCTTAGGTGTGCTGTGAACATTTTTCAGGATTGTTAATTAAATTATTGTTGAAAGAATTTCAAAGCACAATAAAGGTACATATCAAAATTAAAATCTCTTTAAATTGATGATATATCATTGTTATAATAAATAAATGTTTTACTGTTCTCATAAATAAATACTGGCTTATTTCTAAAGTGGGTGGGATGTAGCCTTGAAAAATGAGGTTTTACAATACATCTACAGATGGCATATTTGACCAGGATTTGCCAGTTACTGACAGTATATGTTAAAATCACTGGACGTGAATGAAGGCCAATGACTCAGCAATCCTCACTGTTCTGAAGTAACTCATAGTCAACAGATCGTACGTTTCCATCTAGTTTGGAAATAGACAAGTAGTTGGACACAATTACCTTGTAAACGCTAGTTTTGAAAATTTCTCAAGTGTGTTTAATTAATACCGGTATTTCTTTTTAAAAAATATAAGTTGTGTATTTGCTACTGTTTTATTTTTACTATTTTTGATGTGGCGTTTTAAAAATTTTTGTTACATAGTGTTCAATTAAAACGGACAAGTTTTTAGTAAAAACACAAAAATTAGAAGAGGATGCTAGAGCCTCAAATACTGCTTCATTTATTATATTGACAACTAAGTTAAAAACAATTGGTCATTAATATAAGGAAGATCATTTATCATCCATATGTAGTAAAGGAAATCCACCACGTCCCACGTATTTAATTTGTGGTGAAACATTAGCAAATGAAGCTATGGTTCCTAGCAAATTAAGGAGATATTTACAATCCAGACATTTCCACTTGCCTGAAAAGCCAGTGGAATATTTCAAATGACTTTCAGTCAGTAATACTAAGCAAGCAAAGACAGGGGCCAAATATGTGATGATGTCAGATAAAGCACAAAAAGCGAGTTACACAGCTGCAGAAATCCTAGCTTGGAAAATGAAATCCCATACAATTACAGAATCTGTTATTTTACTGGCCTGCTGTGCAATTGTAAAAACAGTGTTCAGGGAAGAGGAAGAAAAGGAAAATTTAAAAATTCTGCTTTTGGATGATACCATTTCTCAGTATGTTAAGGATGTATCTGAAAATACAGAATTCCAAGTAATACCTCATCTTAAATAAGTAAACATGTCTGCAATTCAGTTGGATGAATCTACTGATATCAGTGGATTCATGATACCGGTATTTAAAAAAAAAAAAAAAAATATATATATACACATTTAATATAAATTGTGTATTTGTTTAATGTTTTATTCATGCTAACCTCAACTGTTAGCATTCAGTAGATTTGTCTGTAAAGAAGAAATCATAGAATAGTTTTGATTTTGTTGACCACTCCAAATGACAGCAAAGGACTAAGATATTTTGATGTGATCGACAATTACTTTCATTCTAATAACTTGTCTTGGTATTCCTGATTAAGTATTTGTACAGATGGAGCCCCATCTATGTCCAGAGGTGTAAAATGATTTAATACACTTGTGCAGCAAAGAATCCAAAAATTATTTTTACATTCATTTTCTACACAGAGAAGTGCTAATATCGAAATCATTAGTGCCTGAATTACACAAGGTCCCAAACAACACTAGAAAAATAAAAATTATATAAACAGCAGGCCATTGCAGTCAGGATTATTTGCAGAATTATGTTTCCTAGTGGATGCTTCTCATATGCAGCTCTTACTGCATACAGAAATGAGAGGATTGTCTCAAGGAAGAGTTTAATGAAGATTTTATGAATTCAAAGAAGTATCAACCTTTTAAAAATGCAATATTCTAAATTAGATAATCTACTTGGTGACAAGGTTTGGTGTAATAAAGTTACATTTCTTGTAGATTTATTTCAGTATTTGAATAATATTCTTACTAAGAGTATGCAGGGAAATCATGAAAATATCCTCACATCTACAGATAAAATTAATGCTTTCAGAGAAAAACTACTGCTCTAGAAGGAATGGATTAAAAGAGAAAACTCAGTAGAAATGTTTGAACGAATGAAAAAGTGAAAACTGGATAAAAATCTTATCAAACACATTTTACAAACTTTAGAATTATAGTACACAAATTTTGAAAAATATTTTTCCTGCACCTGTACTTGACATAATATCTCTGGATTGAGTGAGAAATCCTTCTGTTTTAAGTCTGTGTGCATCAGCAAATTTAAATATTATAGAAGAGAAAGAGTTCACAGAAATAAGAAGTGACAGAGGACTGGAAGGAAAATATGCAACAACAGTTATTACAACATTTTCATTAAGTCTCAAGAATGAATTTCCAAATATTACCAAGAAGCAATAGAAATATGTCTTCCATTCTCAATGTCGTACGTGTGTGAAGCAAGCTTTCTGCAATGAATAATGCTAAAACCAAAAACCAGTCACGTGGCTTCAACCCTTGGAAGAAGATTTAAAAGTATGCATGTCAAAAATTCAACCTTGCAAAAAACATATTCTAAAAATAGTTAAGCTCAGATATTTCATTACATGTTTAAACTATAATAAACAGAAAAATAAATATAAATAAATTGTCAAGAATTTTAATTGATATTTTTATTACAAATTATAATAAATTATTTTGTTTTGTTTTTGTCTATGATGGTGCATTTTGTTTGTTTTGATAAAATAAATCAAATAAGGTATATTCTTTTTTCTTTTTCTTTGATCTACATAATTTAAGTGTGCTGTGGAAGTTTAGCAATAAATTTAAATGTGCAATGAGATTAAAAAAAAGAAAAAGGTTGAACAATACTGATACACATGCATAAAACTATCACCACAATCTAGACACCCACCGGTCTGTCGTCCTCACATTTCCTCATATTTTATGTTTTCATTCCTTCCTTCTCATTTCTTTAATCTCCAGAAAACCACTGATTTTTCTACCACTATACAAGAGTTTTTTTTTTTTTCCTCTAGAATTTTATATAATTAAAATGATAGAGTATATACTTTTTTTTTCTGAATTCTATCATTCAGCTTTATTCCACTGCACATAATATTCACAATAGTGCTTGAGTCCCTCCATTTCAACAAATCACGTGGTCATTTAAGTTTAGCCATTCAGGTAGGTACACAGCAGTACCTCACTGAGATCTACATTGCCATTTCTCTAATGACTAAAAATTTTGAGGCTATTCTCTAGTGCTTATTTGGCATCTGAAAATTAGCTTTGTTGGGCGACTGCAACAAAAAATAGGCAGATGTAGTCCCAGCTACTCAGGAGGCTGAGGCAAGAGAATCACCTAAGCCCAAGAGCTGGAGATTGCTGTGAGCTGTGATGGCACAGCACTCTACTGAAGGAGACAAAGTGAAACTCAAAGAAAGAAAGAAAGAAAGAAAGAAAGAAAGAAAGAAAGAAAGAAAGAAAGAAAGAAAGAAAGAAGAAAGGAAGGAAGGAAGGAAGGAAAGAAAGAAAGAAAAGCAGCTTTGTTGAACTATCTGTTCAATTTGTTGGATAATTTGGCTTTTAAACTGGATCATTTTTTCTTATTATTACTTTTCACAATTTTTATAGACTCTGAATGTCTTTTATTATATATTTGATTTATAATATTTTTAATTCTTTCATTTACCTTTCATTTTCTTTACAACATTTGTTGAATAAAAAGTTATTGATTTTAGTGAGGCCCAACTTTTCAATTTGTTATTTACCTGTCTAATCCAAGATCACAAAGGTTTCTTGTATAATCCCTTCAAAACTTTTAAAATTCTAGATTTTTCTTTAAGGTCTGCTTCATTTTGAGTCAATTTTTAAATGGGAGAAAATCTGCATCAAAGTTGTTTGGGTTTGGGGTGTTTTTTTGGTTTTTACTTAGTACATATGGAAATACAATCGAACAATCTCTGCCTTTTAATTGGTATATTTAGGCAATTACACTTAATGTGATTTCTAGATATGATTTGGTATAAATTCATCATCTTTCTGTTTGTTTTCTATTTATTCCATCTTTTCTCCATTTCGTTTTCTTTTTTTCATTTTTTTTCTTTTTGGAGATTAATTTAAAAAGTTCTCTGATTCTGTTTACATTATCTCCTTCACTGGCTTAGCAACTAGAACTTTTTAGCTTTTTAGGAGTTGTTTTATGATTTATACTATACATCTTTACCTAATTATAATTGACCTCTAGGGATGAGAGTTTGCCGGTAGTTTAATAACCTTATCCTTCTATACTTCCAGGTATCCCAACTCAAATTTTGTCTCAATAATGCCATGTGCATTTTATGCAACACATTGGTCTTATTTTTGGATTACATATTTGAATAAGTTTTTCACTTATATTTTCTTCACAAATAGTGGTAACATTGTTTCTGTTCTGTTCTTATCAATTATCATTTTCTTAATTTCTATCATTTTCATATCATTTTCTTTATTTTGATTATTCTTATGTTTTCTGTCTCTTTAATCTCACTTTTTAAAATCCCATTTTATTATATTATTGGCTTTTCTTTGTGTCCTGACTTTACGGAATCATTATATTTATTATGTTCTTTAAGCTGTGAAGTGGATATTTTCCCTTTGAATTATTCCTTTTAATTCTTTATCAGATTCTTAATCTCTGTGCTCCACTCTCATTTTTAAATGTAAAACATTTGCCTACTTGATTTTATGTTCCTTTGTTAATATCACTGTTTTTCTCACCTTTTTTCTCATATTTAGCCGGCAAGACTCTGTGCAAACGTTCTCTTGGCTTTGACAAATGTAAGTATGACCTTGTCTCCATTTGCCCCGTAGCTGAGGGTTATTCTTGTTCTTCACTGAACAACAGTAAGAAGTCTATGGTTGAGGTCCATTGTTTTTTAGTAGCCTGAGTTAAATAGTCGTGATAAAAGAGTGTTTCAAGTGATCTTGTTTGCAATCTTATATATGGAATTTGGACTCTGTTATTTCTTTAGAACCTTTTAAAAAATATCTATATCAGAATACATCTTAAGACATGTAAAACAAAGGGAGTGGCCAATATTCTACTCTACGGACAGGGTAAACTTAGGCTTCAGACACTCTGTTTTGAATGCTGGCTAATTCTGTTTTTCCTTCCTCTTTTATAATCTGCCCTGGGGAGAATAATGAATTGACATATTTATTCTTAGAAATTTTACATAAAATTTTACCTATATTGGATACTTACTCTCTTGCTCCATCAATTTCTTTCCAAAGTCAGAGCAATGAATGCAAAGACATAGGACCTTACTGTATACTACTGTAGATTTTATAAACACTATATATAGTTTATATTAAATTTGGTTTAAGAGTTAAGTAATTAAACTATGGTACAACAGCTACATCACTCGGCAATGGGACCTTTTCAACTCCATTATGATCTTATTGGATCAACTTTGTATGAGCACTCCATTACTGACCACAAGGCTGTTATGTGGCATATGACCATAGTATCAAGGCAATCAAAGTGGACATCTCAGAATGAAAATCTATTAGCAGGTCTTCTCATTTTGGTGGTTCATTAACTTCCTACTTCCCTTAAATGGAATTAAACTCATAAGCTCCATAAACACAAACCTATATTATCTGTTTTGTAGACTTATCTAGCCTTTACTTAATTA
Organism: Otolemur garnettii; assembly: GCF_000181295.1. Lineage (NCBI taxonomy): Eukaryota > Metazoa > Chordata > Mammalia > Primates > Galagidae > Otolemur > Otolemur garnettii. The sequence goes on from NW_003852405.1 coordinate 5,340,083, forward strand.
TTCTTTTATTTTTGCACATTCATTCTCCTTAATAAATATTTGCTGGTGCTTTCTAAATACATATATCTTATTTCCATTCTGACACACTACTCTTTTCTATTTTCCTCCTAGAACAAAGCTACCTACTAGTAGCTTCTACGCATGTTTAGTAAATGTGCATTCAACATCGCATCCTGAGGGCATTTTTTCTTGGTTATTAAAATGAAGGTTTTTGGTTTATTTTTAATGTTATCTAAATTTTCTTTCTTGTAACTTTCATTATGCTTTTGTTATTCTTTTTGCAATGCCATTGTTTTCTATGAACTATAAACTGTTTGAAGGCAAAAATGATACCCTTTTCTTGAATATACCCCAAGAGTTACCATCATTACTAAAACCTAATATAAATTACCTAATGAAGGATAAAAGAAAGTGGCTACAGGTTTAAAAAGAATGTTTATTATATTTTGTCACATTATGGTATGAGTACAGGAAAAGAAATAGTTTCAATTTAGAGTATTTGAAAGAAAATTATCTCCTCAAAAATAAAAAAAAGTCAGAATTTTGTAAACATCTAAAGAAAAAAAAATTAAAAATAAAATGATTAAAGATGGGGTGGTGCCTGTGGCTCTGTGAGTAGGGTGCCGGCTCTAAATCCCAAGGGTGGCAGGTTCAAACCCGGCCCCAGCCAAACTGCAACAAAAAAATAGCCAGGCATTGTGGTGGGTGCCTGTAGTTCCAGCTACTTGGGACGCTGAGGCAAGAGAATCCCGTAAGCCCAAGAGCTGGAGGTTGCTGTGAGCTGTGATGCCATAGCACTTTACTGAAGGTGACAGAGTGAGACTCTATCTCTAAAAAAAAAAGATTAAAGATTGTAGAGAATTCCTACATAATGAAGCAGAATTACAAAGAGGAGAATAAAAAAAATAAGATCAGGAGAAATGAAAAGTGGAAGACTGATTTAGAAGGGAAGAAACAAAGACACAGTAAAGAGTACTAGGACTATATTATCCTAAGATATCAGGATTGAGTACATAGATTTCTTGCTTCTTCATTCTTGTGATGCTTCACTAAGAACACTGTGTTCCACTTCCATCCAAGTTAATACAAAAGATGTAAAGTTCTCCAGAAACTTAATTTTAAACTCTCCTGATTTTATAATTTTAATAATTCCTTAAATATAACTTTAAAATATATTCTATAGTTATACCTACAGTATAGTTAAACAATCTCTTATTATTAGAGATTTATATCTTTTTGATTTCTTCAGAATTATAAACCTTGAAATTATGTATAAATTTGTAAATAAATTTGAGGAACCTGGTCAGGGTTTTGATTATTTTCTTAGGAAATTTATTGTAAAATGTTTGACATGTAATACTATCTTTCCCACTAAAAATGTAACTTTTGTTTGTACTTCCAATAGCCCTGCGTGAGATACCAAAACCATACATATGTATACAAATAATTTATATCACTAGTACAAAGCATTGGATGCTAGCAATATAAAGTATTTCCTCATTGTTAATTGCATATCATAAAAATTTTGTGAATATTTTTATTAATTTATTTCAAATGCATAAATATATTTACTATCAAATCTGTGGTTTTTAGACATTAATTTTCAATTAGTTATTTGCATTTAGGTTTTGTAAATTTTATTTATTTATTTATTTTCTACTTTTAAGTAAATAGATATATTATATTTTCCTCCTAAGCATGACCTTTGGAATTTTTTTCCTTCTGAATGTCACATTGATATTAAATAAATCACTGATAAGCCCATTTATATTTCCTCAAAGTTATAATATATAAACAGTGATCACAATTGGGGCTCACACCATCCCCTTTAGACTATAAATTAAGATATTTGAAATGTCAGATACTTGTGAGGGAGAAGAGTACATTGCAACTGAAATAGCCAGATGGCAGTGAAGGCCAGTATAACCCCACAGTGGATGTCATTACTTGAAAAGGGAACCCATTATTGTTATTCAGACATAACAGGTCTAGCCTCCAAAAAGATTGCTGGTTTTCAATTGCAGTGTAATAGTAACCATATTAACCTATTTTCTTTTATACTATCTTAGTAAAGATATTGTACCCACATTAAATGCTTACATAAGTATTGATAAACTGAAAGTCTCAGAATAGTGCTAATAATCCAAACACTTGGTTACAGTAACCAAGAATAGGGATTGCTCATTTTCCAATGTTAAAAGAAACAGATAAAATAACCAATAATTTATTTAGGCAACAATGGATGTCTCACCTTTAACAGGCTTGGTGGTTGGTCTGAATTATTTTTTGGTGTAATTATCAGAGGCAGTAGCTTCAAAATTGTAGTTTTACTTGCTTACATGTCAACCGAATATATGTTGGCATATGTAAGAGATAACATAAAGGTATTTACAAAAATAATTTGAGAAATAGATTCTGCAAGGAACTTGGATTTCCAACTAGATAGTTTGAGACTTTAAGTCAACTCACAGCAGATGAAATCAGTTCATTCAGATGATACTTAATAACACATTTATACAAATTTTTTTAGAGCTGTACTTTGAGGTGAGATTAGAACAAAAGCTGCATAATAAGAGTAAATATAAATAATCAACACACTGAATCCCATAATGGCATAAATGAATTCATGATGTATGTACAAATGACTTACTAAAAAATAAATAAAATACAATAAATAAAAGTAAATAAAATAAAATAAATGAAAAACACCAGGGGAAAAAAAAAGAATTTCTGAGACTATGAGTTGTGTTTAGGTGGTCTAGTTTGCAAATGAGAAGAGGACTAAAATTTATCATTTGAATTTGAAGTTTATGAGCAAGACTAATTACAAACAGTCCAGACTTAAGTTGATCCAACCTACAAATTTCTGACTTTACATTAGTGCCCCTGTGCCCATTCTGGTTTTTACTTTCATTGCAATGCTCAATAAATTACATTGTATCTTCAATATTTTATTACGAAATATGCTTTATGTCAGAAGATTTTGTCCAAGTGTATGCTAATATTACTGTTCTATGATGTTCTGTAGGCCAGGGTAGTAATGCATTTGGCAGTTTGGGTTTTTTATGAGAAATATTTATTTCTGTATCATTTTATTAGTCCATCTAAAAAATTTTTTTTCTCTTTTTCTAAGTAAAAACATATTTGTCAGGGAATTGGAACAATATACAACAAGGAATACAATTTTTCCCTGTTCTTCATCTGGACCAGATTCAGAACTCAGACATCTGAAGAAAAATATGTTATGAAAGACCAGAAGAACAGTAAAAATATGACCAACACCTGTGGAAAAGTCATTGATTCTACTTTTTTAATAATCCTTTTTTTGTATAAAAAGACATAAAAGTAAGAGACTATTGTTCCTAAGAGATATGATAAAGAATTTGTTTATTAACAGACTCATACTTAGGAAACTTTATATGAGAATAATATTTTAAAAAGAGCTCATTTTTATGTTAGACTTACAAAATTTTAAGGTAAATAGAAATCCCAAATGAACAATGTGAGGGTAACGATTGAATTTAGCATTTTACTGCAATATTTTCAACTTTGAGGAACATTCATACCTTGTTCCAATGCAAGCATCAGGCATAGTGGAAACATGGAATAGAAGTACAGTTATTCTTTATATAAAAAGTCTTAACTTTCATTTCAAAAGAATCATTACTCTGTCTCCGAGTGGAAGCATTTTCTGCTTTGTAACTAAGAAAGAGGAAACAATTTTATTCTAGTGAGTCACTAGTAGTTACAATGAGTGGTATGACTCCCATTCACATCCTTTGATCCCTACACTCCCAATCCTGGTTATGAGTGAAACAAGACCCTATATTGGATGTTCATTCGCAGCCTGGTGGGGATTCTTGCCCTAGCCCTGAATGATAATGCTGCCCAGCTGACACGGTAACTAAGGTAACTAAACATTCTAAAGGCCTCTCATTGCTCTATCGAGCCAGTTGCTTCGGGCTGGTGGAGTACATGGTAAAGCCAATGAATTCCATGAGCCTGGGCCCATTGCCACACTTCCTTTACTATGTAGTGAGTCGCTTGCCCTGTGGAACACCGTCATGACACATCAGGCATTCTGTAAGTTCACAGATGGTAGTTTTGGCAGAAGCATTGCATGCAGGGAAGGAGAATCCATATCCAAAATGACTGTTTATTCCAATAAGAACAAAGTGCTGCCTTTTTCGTGGTGGAAATGATACCAGAATTCCAGGCTCTTGGTCTAGGCAGTTCAAAGAATGAAGCGTCAGACCACAGGATCAGCAGTAGGTTAGGTTTGATTTAACAATACAAGTGTTACAGCTCTCACAAAGAACCAAACCTCCTTGCAGAGCAGGATCCTCAGTGAGATAGGTTTTATAATACAAGTGTTACAGCTCTCACAAAGAACCCAAACTCCTTGCTCTCCTGCCCTCTTTTGGAGGTCTCTGTGTTTGGGCTATCGGCTTAGGAGCTTATATAGTGGCAGGTCCTTGTGACTTAAGGTCAGTTCTCCAATGAGCTTTCAGGTCTTGAAAACAGACCAATCAGGAGCAGGTTTTGGAAACAGACCAATCAGGGATGCACTGGAGGAATTGACTTGCCAGAATTCCTCCTTAGGAGACAGATCACAGCCAGTGTCTTCCCCCACTTGTGTCAGGCCAAATTCCTCCATTCCCCGCAACAGCAACAGGTCCAGGGCCAAGGTGGTTGGTCTCAGTGCGACCTTGTCTGGCATCAGAAGCATTATAAAATGGTCATCCTGCTGTCGGGCTAAGCACCCAGGGGAATGGTGCCATATCAGGGACTGGAAGTTGGTCTCTGCTGTTGGCAGATAACAAACTCAGCCAGGCTAGCCTGGGGAAGGGAAAATCTGTGTTGCTGAGCCCATGCACCATCCCCACCACTCCCAATACCACCACTATTGTTGATAGCAGAGGTGGTTGAGGGAAAAGGGTAACTGGTACCCACCAAATGAATGGACAGTCCTGTCCCCTTTATTATTGAAATCCTTTTCCTTGTCCTTTGGAGGTTACCTTTTGGTGAACATTCACATGGATTTTTGTCAGGAAAATAGAAACTACAAATCACTATAGATATTTCAAACAGAAAGGCATTTAATACTGGGGATTTTGCATTCAACAAAATTTATGCAATGGCAGGAGAGAAAAGATCAAGAAAATATTTTGTGGTTATAGCATTTTCTACTAAGTTTCCTAGTATCTAAGCTGAGCAGCTTCAGGAGCCACAGAAAAACAAGCACAATGATCATTCTGGAGGCATGGAAGTGACTGATTTGCAGTGAAGTACCCTGGGGATGTGTGAAAAGGAAACTTTTCTCAAAGCTCCCAATTCTGCCCACTACTGCTAGGTAGGATGCACTATAAGTATGTGTTACCCACTACTGCTAGATAGGGGCACTATGAGTATGTGTTACCCACTACTGCTAGATAGGG
>NW_003852405.1:5348046-5352793 GCF_000181295.1 Otolemur garnettii
ATGAGTATGTGTTACCCACTACTGCTAGATAGGGGCACTATGAGTATGTGTTACCCACTACTGCTAGATAGGGGCACTATGAGTATGTGTTTTCTTCTACCTACAAAATTTTTTACAAGTGATTTTTTATTGGTAACATTTAACCTAGAATTTTACACACAAAAGATTTATGAAAGTGTGATTCAAAGTCCAGCCTTTGCAATGCCAGTGAAACAGATGGAGAGAAGGGTATAGGATTGTTTACTTCAAAATAAGGTAAACTATAAAATCCTCTGTGTACACAGGGAAAAGTCATCATTTTGTACATTTCATAGCCAACTTGATTCATAATCTTAAGCCCACATTACAAGATCCAATAATGTCTTTATCTAACATTCTATCTTTATTTATACATGCCATTGATCATCTTACATTTTTCCTATATTTTTATCTCCATATCAAAATTCTTTTCTCTAAGTTCTGCTTAAATGACATTTCTTTTAATATAATTTTCCTGAGGCTTTATTATAACAGAAACAGTTTGTTCTACTTCAAGTATTCCTAGAACTCTATGATTATTCTTTTTATTGTATTTTTAATTGTTTATTGTACCTAGTCTTTTAAATGAAGCTCTGGTTAAATGGATTATGTGTTTTTTGATGGGAGGCATTGTTTCTTTTCACTATTGTATATCCCATTATCTTGATTGCATAAAGCATTAAATTATTATGTGAGGGAATGTATTAATAAAGGATTCTACCAATATCTCTTCAGTCTTTAGTCTAAGTTTATTTTATTATCTTTGAAGCTAAAACAAGATATTAACTAGTACTTAGTCAACTGAAGATAGATTTTGTTTATATTACCTCTTCTTAACATGTCTTTTTATGTTTCTATTGTACAACTATTTTAAAACACACAACTTTTATTTATTTCTATTAAAGATTGTCTAAGTTCCCCAGATTCTAAGATTATCAAGGTCTTTAAAAGTAAGATTAGATTCACTTTTCTAATGTAATAACTATCTCTTCTATACCCTTGATGTCATCCTCAAATTCAATAAAAATGTTTTCTAAGCCATCACGGTAGATACTAATGCCATTATAGTACATGCCAGGACTTGTAAGTCAGGTCCAAGCCCTGGTAACCTTGTCACATTTAGAGCTTCTCATTTTCAAAACTTCCCTGATACTAATCAATCATTGGATTAATAAGACATCATTTGTATATACCTATACTCCTATCAGGAACCCTGAGGCCTTTATGTTCACAGACAGGGTCCCTTCTACAGCATCCTGAATCTGTTTAAAAATACATATCACATCTGTTGTGAGGAATCTGCCATAGAATTTGCATCCCAAAAATTATACACTTTTTAATTTGTGATCATGCATGGTAGTTTGCATTCAGAAGTATGTTCCACTTAATTACACATAAAGTTGAAGTACAAGTACAATTCAAAGATATTTCCACATCTCTTTCTTTATAGCTTCAACCTTGGAAGACCATTTCTAATGTGGTTTCTAACATTTGAAATCTATTTTAGTATCATTTATGCTTTTATCAATGAGGCAGATTTCAGCAAGTTTCTGTGGGTATGGCTATATACAAAATACATACCTTTATAACTCAGTGAGTAGGGTGCCAGCCACATACACTGAGGCTGGTGGGTTCAAGCCCAGCCTGGGCCTGCTGAACAATAATGACAACTGCAACAAAAAAATAGCTGGATGTTGCTGCAGGCACCTGTAATCCCAGCTACCTGGGAGAATGAGGCAAAAGAATCAATTAAGACTAAGAGTTTGAGGTTGCTGTGAGCTGTGACCCCACAGCACTGTACTGAGGGCAACATAGTGAGACTGTTCTAGTTACTTTTAAATAGTTTCTTTAACATTTTATATTTTAATTATTTTATTTCACTAATTTTTATCTTTTATCTTTCTTAATTCTAAATCATGTCTATTTTATTATTTGAAAAAAATAATTGCAATAATGACTTATTTTTGTAGTAAGACAAACATCCTTATTTACTTTTAATTACAGAAGTAAAACAACCACATCATAACAAAACAAAATCAAATGCAACAGAAGTATAAGATGTAGTTTGGATCCACCTCATTTCATCCTCACATTTTTAGTAATTTAGGATAAACATTTTCAACTGTTCTTTAACTTATGATATATGACGTGATGACATATATGATGACATTTTGAACTGTTTCATTTACACACAAGGTTCTATCCTGTCCAGCAGTTATACATAATGCCTCATTTGCAGATTTGGATCTAATAAGGGCTTGGTGAGAATAGTCTTCGCCTCATCTGGGAGTTTTCCTCGTCCTTTGCTGGAATGTGTGTCCTTTCCTCTTTTGACACTGCCCAGTGGCACCACTGTGCCTTGCTTCTTGAATTTTCTCCAGTCTTGATATTATTATTTTCCTGGTTACATGTTTTCTGGTTATAAGCATATATTGATTAAAAATTCATGTATTTACCCAATATTTCTTTTTCACTTTAACTTTTTTTTCTTTTTTGCAGTTTGGCCGGGGCCGGGTTTGAACATGCCACCTCCGGTATAGGGGGCCGTTGCCCTACCTTTGAGCCATAGGCACTGCCCCACATGACATTTTTATTTATTTATTTATTTATTTATTTTTGTAGAAAGAGAGTCTCACTTTTTCACCCTCAGTAGAGTGTCATGGCATCACAGGTCACAGCAACCTCCAACTCCTGGGCTTAGGCTATTCTCTTGCCTCAGCCTCCCAAGTAGTTGGGACTACAGGCGCCTGCTACAATGCCTGGCTATTTTTTTTGTTGCGGTTGGACCAGGGCTAGGTTTGAACCTTCCACCCATGGTATATGGGGTTGACGCCCTACCCACGGAACCACAGGTGCCACCTTAACTGTTTATTTTCTTAATTGTTCAATAATTGATCACATTTTTTTTAACTTTTAATGACACATATTTAGAAATTTTACACGTAATTGTTACTTCTTAATGTTTCTCTTGTGTACAAGTTCCTGAATTTTCCATACCTTAGGATACCATATTTCTATTTAATATTTGAATAAAACCTGACTGTTTTTATATGAACTAAAATCAATGTCTGAAATTTCAACTTTCAGGCCACAGAATCCATAGTTCTCATGTGAGTACAAGGATGCCAGAAGAATGTTTACATTGTGTAGTGAACACTGCATTCTACAAATCCATTTGGTTGTTGTATCACCACAGCACATAGACCCACTCTGGACGACTGCTTCAGGCTGGCTTAGGTCGCTTCTTGACATGATAACTGCAACCTACTTAATAGCTACTCCACTGGTATTGATTAACTAAAGGCATCTTTCCCTTTATTCATGAAATAGCAACGTAGATTGACAATATTTAATAAAACTTCATTGCAACTGTTGCTGTTGTCTTTTGCCATTTTATGAAGCTACATGTTTACCTCCAAGTTACCTATTTCTTCTACACATGTGAAATCGATCTTACCAATATCCAAGCTAAATTTTAGAATATTGATGAAATAGTGCGAACATTACATCCACATGTACTTGTTTTGATAGCTTGTTCTGTCACATACTAATTCTATAACCATGTGCAACTATCAGATCTCTCTGTGTCAAGTTTACATATTCATAAAAGAGAAAATAATGGCACTTAATCTTATAGTTGTTGGGAGGATTACATTAATTAATGATTGCAACCTACTTATAAGAATAAATGGTACGTGATAAGCTCTCAGAGATACTTTGCTGGAACTCTATGGAAGGGAAAAAGTCAACAGAATCATTTTAATTACTATTTACAAACCCTTCTTTGGTCATCAGCTTTTAATTCTTTTTCATTTCATAAGATAAAAATTGTTGTGGCATATTTAGTTTCAGATAGCATATTTTCAATAAAACAAAAAAAAAGTGGAAAGTTTAGACTAGTAACTAATTGGAAAAATGTTTAAAGCAAATAAGAGAAAAACTATGGTAATCCTCAGTAAATAATTATTGTTTTATATTTTCTTGGTAGTGTTGGATAAATAGTGATCATTTATTAGTAATATCTTTCAAAGACATTTAAACTGTAGGAGCTATTATTTAGTTGATAAAGATTGATTTTCCTGAATTGTAGAGCTTACTTTATATCAGGAAAGCTTGCATTTAGAACTTGCAGTAGTCACTTCATTTTCCTTTTGTCTCATTATTGCCAGAGAAGAAGCTAGGGCAGGAGAACAGAGAGAAACAATTTTGTGCAATTATCTATTTAAAAGAACATTAAACAAAATGAGAAAATTAAGGAAATCAATATTGAATTCAGGTGCTCACAGTGTACGTTCTGTGAAATCTATGTCTTTAATAATCACGGCTTAGTTTCCCTACAATCCAATATTATGATCAGGTAAATAGAGATACTTTTGTGGATTATCTTTATTTCTTCAAGGTAAGCTGGGGTGCCAATATCTGGCACATGTATTATATTTGCTTTTGTAAATAGTATGGTAAATATTATTTAATTTAATTAATGAGACAGGTAAACATTGTAAATTTCTGTAATTGTTAGGTATGAGAAATTTCTCAGGATAATGTGGGTATCCTTAGGCCCAATATATGTTCCCTGATGTGCTGAGACAATACCCTGTCAAGAATGCAGCTTCGGCTCAGCGCCTATATAGCTCAACCGGCTAAGGCGCCAGCCACGTACACCTAAGGTGGCGGGTTCGAATCCCCAGCCCGGACATGCCAAATAACAATGATGGCTGCAACCAAAAAA
>NW_003852405.1:5352930-5447619 GCF_000181295.1 Otolemur garnettii
AAAAAAAAAAAAAAGAAAGCAGCTTCATATTCTAGTATGGAGAGGTCTGATCTGAATGTATTAACAGTTGAAGTGAAACTTGCACTACTGTGAACAAACTGTTTTATCTTTTGCTCGATTGTGCTTTGAAAAGAAATATTCAACATTTAAAATAAAGTATTAGGGTAGTGTCTGTGGCTCAAAGGAGTAGGGCATTGGCCCCATATGCCGAAGGTGGCGGGTTCAAATCCAGCCCTGGCCAAAAACTGCAAAAAAATAAAAATAAAAATAATAATAATAATAATAATTAAAATAAAATAAAATGAAGTATTATTTAAAGTATGGCTATCAGGCTGTATATCTTTTTTGACAGTGTAAACACCACTGTGTTCCTGTGCTCCAAAATAATAATCATGAGGAGATAATTCCTTCAGAAATCAAATGTTAAAACATACTGATACTCATTCAATAATATTAATGATACTCATTTAAGTTGCCTTAAAATTAGTAGGCTGTTCACTTAAGTTGAAAACAAAAGAAAAGCCCACCCCCTTTACTCAAAAGAACTCTTTCTTATGTGAATGAAATGTGATCGGAAGTAGAGCTCTTTTGAAGATTTGAGATTAATCTCAATTTTATTTTTCCTAGTGATGTAAATTGTAGGTTCATCACAAAATTATTCAAAACATGAATATATGTATTTCGGAACAGGAGAGGTGGCATCTGGCTCAAAGCATCAAGGCTACAATCAGGTGTAATAGAAGATTCAGGGCAGTGACTCACCACCATTGCCCCTGGTATCAGAGAAGCAAATCAGGCCTGTCAAGAGCTACTGCTCCCTCCAAACAGAGACATTCCCTTGCAGCCAAAACATGTAACTGGTCCAAGTTGCAGCCTGGCCTAACCTCCATAAATCATGTTAGCACTTCATCAAGCTGAGCTCCAGAACCCATGAAACTACTTGATCTTACTTTCATGTTTCCTCAGTAGACGAAAGGATTGGGCTTCACTATTTAGGCCCTTGGGAATAATTAGATATTCAAATACCCAAATTTGTAAATGACTATTTGATACCCTCAGATACCCAAATTTGTAAATGATTATTTGACATCTTTAAAATATTTTCACATATTTCTCAAAATACTTGTATAAAGCCCTGCTTTCCCTGATAGCATCAACAAAACATGATATTGCCAGTGCTTATCATTTTAATTTTTATTCCTATTCCTTTATTTCTCAAGGCATTAAATTGGCCCAGGGTTGTGAAAATGGTACTACTCTTAACCTATAAATGTGGGAAGAGCTTAAATTAAAAATACATCTCTTTTCTAACTTCTTATCTGTTCAGATTTACTTCCTATGAATAACTCGTAGATGCGCTAAATTTCTAGAAACATTTCTACCAGGCCTACTGTATCTTTCAATTTCTTAAATTTCCTTTCCTCAACTGGAATATCCTTACTTTCTCTCTTAGTAAAATCTCTCTCCTCTAGTAAGACTCACTTTATTAGTTTATTATTTTTGTGCATAGGTTCTTTCTTTTTCTTCAGATGAATACGAGGGTAAAATGATTAGATTACATTGTTTTCATTTGTTAGGTGAAGGCTAAGTTATAGTTGAGTCCTTCACCCAGGAGGTCTGCTATATACCCTTACACTGTGCCCAGTAGGTGAGCTTACAAATTTTTCATCCCCCTCTGCTCTTCCTTTTCTCTCCTTCCCTCTCCCTTCATTTGAATTTAACTTTGTTTTTCTTTCATGTGGGCATCTAGTTGTTTATCTATTGGTTTCATATTGGTATTGCATGCATTACATACTTGGTTTTTTTCCCATTCTTATAATATTTTACAAAGAAAAATGTCCTTAAACTCTATCTATGTAAATATATTATATGTGAAGTCTGTATCCTCTTTTATGGCAGAATAGTATTAAGTGCCAATCAACTCATGAATGGATTAATAAACTGTGATATATTTATACCAAGACTCACTTTAAAGAGCAACTCTTTTGATGATTATCCCTAAATTCTTTAGACAAAATCATTTTTACTGCTTTTTTTACCATAGAGATTTTACCATATGTCTCTTTTATTCTTATTATATGCTATTACAATAATTTACATAAATATGTTATTAACCTATAGCATTTACCTCAAGAACTGGAATCTTCATCATATTTCTGCAATCTGGCTTTGAAACATATGCAGATTTATTGAGTTAGCATTGCTTAAATTAATAAATTTTTTACTTAGGTCATGGAAATGAGTAATTTAGAGGGGATAGAGTTGAGGAACTGTAGTGAAGAAAATACAGTTATAAGAGAAAGTCTAGTATATATACACAGAGTAGTTGACCTTCCAGTTTATGCTTATTTGTCTATCTCCATTCCAATTAAAATATAAGGCTGATGACAATAACCGCCCTGTTCAGCACTGAGTTCCCAATGCCTAGAATAGTTCCTGGAATTCATTCATTGAGTTATTGATTTATTCACTTAGGAAAAGTATTTATTGAGCATTGATTATGTACCAAGCATAAGCAATAGTGTTGGTAATGTAGCAGTGGGATCAAGCAGATGCAGATCCTGCCCAAGGAGCTCATTACTTGGAAAAGCAAATACAAAAGTAGGTAGCATGCATGACACTGTTAAGTGCTATGGAGAAAGAGATAGCAACTTAACAAATATCATCTCGACCAGGTTGATGGATGAGGGTGCTGGTCTTAGAGAAAAAGGACTCTTTAAAAGAAGAGCTGCAGGACAAAAAACATGGAAAATCTAAGAAGAAGGAGGAAGTAAAGCCAATACAATGGTACTGGAGTGGGGAGTACTAGCAAAGCAGGAAGAAATTTCTGCTGGAGGCCAGTATGGCTGGGAGGGGATGTCCTAGGAGAGCAGTAGGGTTGAGTTCAGAATTGATGTGGGATCCAGATTATTTATGTTCTTTAAATTCACATCTATAGTCTTCTCCATTCACCACAGAGCAGTCCCAGTGATCCTGCTGAAATTCAAATCAGAATAAGTGGAATCCTATTTCAAAACCTTGATTGACTTCTCATTATTAGAGAAAACAGAAAAAAAAATCCCTAATATTTTTGTTGGATCCTGCATGTATTACCTGCTAAACCCTTCTGGTCAGGCTTAGCTATGGTGGATCTTGGTTTAAAACTCTCTTCAGTCACATGAACTACCATTCTTTTTTCAGATGTGATTATTCATTCCACCTCAGAACATTTGTTAAAGGTATATTTTCAGTGTTGAACTCTTCTCTCTTCTTTAGGACCTTTTTCTTTCTTTGGCCACCTCCCACTCATCCTTCAGATGTCATCTTAAACATTTCTTCTTTAGATAAGCTTTTCCTAATCACTGAGATTATGACCACAAATAGCACCCAGTAGCTGTTTGGTTATGAGTTAAATGTCAGTTTCTTTCACCACTTTATATACTTCATAAAAGCAGGACAAGTATCTAACCTAAGATAGTACTCCTTTACCTGGTAAGATTCTAGACATATAATTATGTTTTTGGATGACTAACATATAGATTAAATGAATGATGTTTTTGTTTGGCAAAAAAAATAACAAATGAACAAACAAAGAAATTCATATGTAATTTTACATACTACTACCAGGATTTTTCTTTGGTAAATTCATTCTCAATTTTTGACTATTGAAATAAAGTCTGAGCTCTTTCTAACGCCCCCTTGTGGTTTAAGAGAAAAGGGGAATTGACACAAGCTTTAATACCAGAGGCTTTATTATGATAATTAAATATCTGTTTTATTTTCCTATTATTTTCATTAAGCAACTATTAAGCTTCTATATCTAAAAAATATTTATGATGTTCATTCACCAGTGACTATACTAAGAGGGATGTATAAATCAGGTTTAATCTGCATCTCTTCCCTTGTCTATGGTCCATGGAGAAATACCTAAGACTCTTAAAGATAAGATACCAACACATACCAACAAGAACAATGAATGATTAATTATTTCGAACACTCTGTTTATCATTTTATGTTACGTACCCTGACCACACAGCTTCCCCAAACTCTGTAAAACAAAGGAACATTTAAATTGATTAATGAAATCCATAATTTATTCTTTGAATTTAATATTCTTAAAGAAAATGTGGTTTACTTGCATATACTTCTCTTACCTATGATAAAAGACTATTTGTGTTGTTGTTAAAGTAAAACCTGATTGATTCAATTAGAAAAATCAATGATTTTTTATGGATATATTAAAATACTGACAATAGGTCATGTCATGCTGGTCAAGAGAACAATAAAACAAGAGGACATTTCAATTCAAAATGTTTGTAAACTCAACTTAAATGCTCCTAGATATATTGTAAGAGCTGGGGACTTTAAAATTCCTCTGATAGAACTGGAAAAATCTCCTAAACAGAATCTAAACAAAGAAATAGGAACTTAAATGCAATCCTAGAACAGCTGGGCTTAATAAGCATATAAAGAGTATACCATCACAAAGCAAATGAATTTATGTTCTTCTCATCATGGATCATACTTCAAAAATAGGTCATATCTTAGGGCACAAATCAAACCTCAACAAAGGCATAGAGACTAAACAAACTTATGCTGAATGACAGTTGGGTCAAGGAGGAGATAAAGGCAGAAATTATTATATATCTCAAACATAACACTAATGAAGCCATAGATACCAAAACCTGTGGAATACTGCAAAAGCAATCCTAAGAGGGAAATTTATCACATTAGGTGCCTATACCTGAATAACAGAAAGTGAGAACATCAACAACCTAATGGACCATCTCAAGGAAATGGCAAAGGAAGAGCAATTCAATCCCAAACCGACCAGAAGAAAAGAAATAACTGAAATTAAATAAAAAATAAATGAAATTGAAAACAAAAGAATCATTCAGAAGATTAATGAAAAAAAAAACTTGGTCTTCAAAAATATAAATAAAATCAATACACTTTTGACCAGATTAACTAGAAACAGAAAAATATTGACTCGGGTGGCACCTGTGGCTTAGTGAGTAGGGAACTGGCCCTATATACCAAGGGTGGGTTCAAACCTGGCCCCGGCCAAACTGCAACAAAAAAATAGCCAGGTGTTGTGGTGGGTGCCTGTAGTCCCAGCTACTTGGGAGGCTGAGGCAAGAGAATCGCCTAAACCAAGGAGTTGGAGGTTGCTGTGAGCTGTGATTCCATGGCACTCTACTGAGTGCAATAAAGTGAAACTCTGTTTCTAAAAAAAAAAAAATTGACTCAAGATCGATAAAATAATTAAATCTTAAACATGAAATGAAATATACTAGAGGAAAATGTGAGAAAAACTCTTATCAGTGTTGGTTTGGGAAAGATTTTACAAAGATTTTAGTTAGTGGCATTTGCAACAACAACAAAATTAAACAAATGGGGCTTAATTAAGCTGAAAAGCTTCTGCACAGCTGGGACACAACAATTTAAGCAAATAGACAACATTCAGAATTGGTAGAGATATTTTCATTTTGTGAATCTGGCAAAGACTTGATAACTAGAATCTACAGAAAACTCAAATTAATCAATAAAAAGAAGAGTAAACAATCCTGTCTACTACTGGGCACAAGACATGAACAGAAACTTCTCAGTAGAAGAAAGAAGAATAGCTAACAAATGTATGAAAAATGCTCATCATCTCTAATCATCAAAGATATGATATACAAATCAAAACCACCCTGAGATATCACCTAATCGCCGTAAGAATGGCCCATATCACAAAGTCTCAAAGCTGCAGACGAGACGTGGATGGGGAGAGAAGAACATTTTTATACTCCTGGCAGGACTGCAAACTAATGCAACCTTTTTGGAAGGAAATACGGAGAATCATCAAAGAACTCAAATTCGACCTCCTATTTGATCCCGAAATCCCATTATTAGGCATTTATGTAGAATAAAAAAATATATAAGGACATTTGCACTAGGTGGTTTATTGCAGTTCAATTTATAATTGCCAAGATACGGAAACAACCTAAACACCCATCAACACAAGAATGGGTTAATAAACTGTGGTATACATGTATACCTCGGATTACTATTCAGCCATAGAAAGATGGTGACGTTCCATCTTTGTTTTAACTTGAATGGAGTTGAAACATATTCTTAGTAAAGTATCACAAAAATGGAAAAATAAGTATCCAATGTACTCAATACTAATATGAAACCCATTGATGATCTAATGCATGCTCATATAAGTAAAAAACTCTATTCAATTCCAGAAGAGGGACAGAGAAAGAGGGAGAGGAGGAGAGAGCACAAGGGGGGCGGGGATTGATGTGCTCCAATTAATGGGAACAATGTGGGAGTTTATGGCAGACCTCCTGGCGTCAAGACAGAACTACAACAGGAACTATATCTAACAAATGTAAACATTGTAACCTGATGGTTTCTTCCCTCAAATTAACCAGAAATACTGGCAACTGCTAATTAAGTCTAAGATATAAACCTTTTAGTCATTTTTATTTGGAACATTCTGAAATCCATTGTTCTTCATTTGCAAAAATTGTGATGCTAAGGTCCATTTATTTTTTGTATTTTGAATAATTAACTTTACCAGAGTGATCCCACTAAATAATGATTTACAGCCTCATCAGTTTTATAAATTTGTGATAATTTTATACAGATATACAGAGTACCAATATTATCAGTCATCTCCTCTTTGGAGAAGTATTTCTGAAAAGTTCAAGTTAATGACTTTAATGGAAACTTCACCTTCAATGAGAAAATTGTTATTGATTACAGCTGATACATAGTCCAATCCATGTCTAATCCATCATTACTATCTACAACCTACAGATTCATAGATGTGAATAATCAAATTATTTTAATGGAAAATGATATACAGGAGAACCTCTGTAACTAATCATCTCTCTACATTTAGTACCTCCTTAGCTTGAGCTAATTTTCATAGACCAGACATGCACCACATGTATGTATGTGCATAGTAGCCCTAGTTCCTTATGTTGACCACTTTTGTATGTTCGACTACTTTGTTACAGTCCCTTGAGTGTACAACTTGGAGGGATGCTACTGTTAACCTACAGTAGCATGTAGTATGTATGTATTCTGGGGCAAGTGTCAATTTCCCCCTTCTAGAATCATATACATCCAGAATATTTATTAGAAAGGTATGATCACATTTCCCCACTGCTCTGTTGAAACCAACTGGAAGCCTACTTTTGTTTTCCTGAAAAATTTGTAGGTCTAGATGCTACTGGGTAGCTACATAAATTCAAATTAACCACCAAATTGATTTATAATAAAAAGAGATTTCAAGGCATTTCTTTGTGGGAATTCTTGAAATTTTGACTATTTTTGTTGTGTTTCACATGGAACAATTGCAAGAACATTTCATGTGGGTAAATTTCTATTTGTTGTAAAACAGTGGCCTCTATTACTCTAAAATTTGATTTGAATTTATTCCAAGGATTTTCTTAACTTCTGTCATTTTCAGAAAATGAAAAAAATACAAGTATAGGCGTTATGTAGTCTTACTTTTTCATCTCTCGACCTTGGTCTTCCTTAAGTCATTACAGGCCAGAGCTAAATAATCCTCTTAAGGCATGTCCAATTATATTGGCCATACCTCCATTAAAGCATTAATCCTATGAATTTGGTTTTATCCCCTATATTTCTCCTATTCATTAGTTTTTGATATCTGGAATGATGACTCACCTTTCCTGTTTCTGTGGCCTAATATCACACCTTGAAGTTAGCAGTAGCATAACTCTTAAAAGGAATGAATCAGTCAATATATATATAATTATTTAGTAGTTAACATAAAACCAATGCTACAAAATGATATGTGTGACAAATAAAAATATTTATTATTGAGAGAATGAATGTGTGTGTTTACTGTCTTAAAGGGGTTTTTTGAAAATGTGTAGAATGTGTTAAAATAATTAAAATATGGAATACAGCTCCCCAGATAGAATAATGCTCACTGATTTTTTTTGTGTATGAATTTATAAAGAAATACTGTTTGACACTTGAGATTTTCAACTGATGTAGGTTAATATCATGTGAGAGGTAGGGTTAATGCATTTGAACCCTTTTCGACTAAACTATCATTATCCTGCAATATATTTAAACCTATTTGAGTTAATTATTATTATCCTGTAATTCATATAAAGAAAGTTTCATTTGCTAATGACAATCACAGTTGTACTCAGTAAGTAGAGCAGGACCTAAAAATTAAAATATTATGATTAAACTTACATTGCTATTTTGAACTAATTAACATTGATCACATTTTGGATCAAATTAAAATTTCTCTATTGATTTCATAATGGCCTCCAAATGCATTATAATCTATTTAATTGTTGAGAGAAAATCACTGATGTTTTCTAAATTCTTGTCAGTAGGTGATTTGTGTTAGCTTTGCATTTCTGGCACTTTTAATTCTGAATTCTTAATCACGTAACTTGTCAAATCAATAATTGGTCATACAAATAGCACTAGGAATTGCCCAAGGAAAATAAGCGATGACAATCATTTTATGAAAAATTTTAGGAAATGCCTCCAATCTGTTCATTCAAATCCCATCTGTAGAATATACATATAATTTACACTTCTATCCATCCATACAAACACGATAGATATTATTGACCAAATTTAACCATTATACATCTAGTTTTCTGCAGAATGTAGAAATCTAGACAGAAACTTCACTCTTATAACAAAAAAGAGAGGCCCTAACTTCAACTTCATTGCTGTTTCAGTTCATCACAAATTTGAGTCCCAAAGTGAACTGACTCTAGATTGCAGGAGAGAAAGGATGTGACCACACACAGTCGACAGAGGCAGATGCGATCACACACCGGTAAGAGCCTGTGGAGACATGAGGGACTGTTAGGGGCTGCAGGAATTAAGGAGAGTTTGTAGCCTTTTGACTGTTATCTCTCCACAAACCCCACTAAAACTCTCAGAACAGATTGCACGGAGGCCTGAGCAGCGTTGTTTGTGATACCCGCCTGCAGGAGGGGAACGGCAGCCACACAAAAGGAACGCTCAACTCCTTCTAACTCCAGGACAGAAAAACAGTGTTGTGTGGAAGGAAGCAATGCTTCTGGCTTTGGAATATCGGGGAACTGTCATTTCAGTAGATGAGGAGGGAGGAATAAAGCTTATTCCTGGGTAAGAGTCATGAGTAAGTACTGAGCCAAAAATGCTCCGCTGAGGAAGGAAAGCTGTGCACATGTACAGGGCCAGGGACTGTACACAAGTCTGAGGCTGAGTCTTCAATACAAGAACAGGTGCTGCATTACCACCACAACCAAGGCCCAGAGGGCGTGAGGCACAAGGACAGCAGGGTGCTGCTGGAGGGACAAAGGACAGAGAATAGCCTAGAACCATGCTTTTCCTGGGTCACAACATGAAGGGAAATTTAAAATTCAGGATCAACACATTTTTCTCTGATATAGTATTAAAAGTAAAGTATTCTCTGATAAAGTATACCACCCATCTTACATATAAAGTAGTAACTCCTAAACTAAAGGCTTAGCCAAAGGAAAGTTGTGATCTTTTTGTGGCACAAATCTACTACTTCAGTTTTAAACATTTCAGATTTTAACAAAAAGTGACAGGGCATCCAAAAAGAGTAATCGGTGGGACCACACCTACGGTGTATCTTTCAAGGGTACATGTAAAATTTATGAGGTGTAGAATACAAATGCCTTAACACAATAACTAAGAAAGTGCCGTGAAGGCTATGTTGACCAGCTTGATGAAAGCATTTCAGATTGTATGTAAAACCTGCACATTGTATCCCATGATTGCAGTAATGTAACAGCTATGATTTAATTTAAAAAAAAAAAGATTAAATAAATAAATAAATAGCCATGGTAAAAACCAAACAAGCAAAAATGCCCCCAAGAGAAAGAACTATCCTCATAGCTAAATTCAGAGGTGAGATAGATGTTATGAATACCCGTTTTACAGAGAATTTAAAACTATAATTAGTATATATAGTCCATGCTGTACGTATACCACAGCTTGCCAATCCATTCCTGGGTTGAGGGGCATTTAGGCTAGTTCCACATTTTGGTGATTGTATATTGAGCTGCGATAAACTGTCTACTGCAAGTGTCTTTATAATAAAAGTTCCCCCCCCCAATAGATGTGGAGAAGCATGAATTCTATGTATTCAGCTTTGGTATGAGGATAATTAATGACAATTAATGACATGGTGGGGGGTGGGGGAAGGGGAGCGTGATCATCCAAGGTGTGATTGTTGCTACTTCCATTTTGGTTTTTGCATTAATTGGCTACTTCAACACTCGGCAACTCAGCTTTCCCCAATTCACTTGATTTCCACACAAATACCAAACACCAAAATCCATTTCAAGCAGATTTAAGAATACCAAGAAGGGTAAGTACCAGGGAGCAAACAAACCAGCTAGTCCCAGGTGTATTATACTGAAACAGAAGAAAACAAAATAAAAAGAGAAACCTTGGAGGCAGTAAGAAGAAAAAAGAAGTGTTACACAGAGAAAAATGAACATAATAATAATTAGAGACATCTTCTCATAAATTATGCAAACCAGAAAACAAAATGCTAAACATATTAATCATTTTAAAGAAAAAAAAGTCCTGTCTACTCATAATTTTATATCCAGTGTCACAGTCTTCCAAAAAAAGAAATATTTAAACAAAGGTATCTAACAAAACTGAGAGAACTCCTGTTTTCAGTCTATACAATAAGTATTAAAGGGAATTCTTCAGGCGGAGAGAATATGATAGCAGACTAAAATTTGAGTCTGAAAAAGGGAGTGGATGGTGCTGGAAACAGATAGATAGAAAGAAGGTAAGATTAAAATTAATTTTAAAAATTGCCATATCCTAAAAGGAAAGTGACTACTTGAAAGAAATATAATAATAATGTATTGAGAGTCATAGCATCTGTAAACTTAGAGAATATGAGCATAACAGCACAAAGGCTGGGAAGAGGATTTAGGAATACAACATTGTAGAGTCATCACACTCTATCCACAGTGGGATAATATTGTTGGAATTTGGACACTGATGACCAAGATGTATATTTTAAACCCTAGGTAGCCCTGGAAACATTATTGAAAAAAGTGTAAATAATGACTCAGCACAGAAGACTAAATGGAATCCTAATAAATGCTTGGTAACAAAAGGGAATACAAAACAGGAAAACGAAAAGAAAGAGTGGAAGAAATGAAAATCACCTACAAAAAGAGTACATTTTTAATCTGCATAATGAATTGTAAATGATGCATAACCAATATAAGGATAGAGTGGAACAGAATGGAAAAACAAGGCACAGTACACACTTTAAATTTAATTTAAATATGAAGACCCTGGGTAAATATAAAGGTAGATTAAGCCATATCAAGTAATCAATAACAAAGGAAAGCTGAACTAGCAATATTAATAACGGACAAAAGGACTTCTGGACAAGAAATATGATAGTGAATAAAGTGAGACATTATATAATGAAAAAGGGGTCAATACTGCCAAACTTAACATCTTAAGTGTGCGTGTTATTAACAACAGAGCTACAAAATGTAAGCAATAAATCCTGGTAAAACAAATATGCATCCACAACTAACGCTGAAAAAAGTAACACTTCTCTTTCACTAATCTGTGGCCTTTAGACAGCAAATTGATGAGTTTATAGGAGACTATTACCCAATGTAATTTAATCAACAGCAGATTACATGTTCATTTCAGTGCACATGTATATTTCTCTTATGTAGACAATATTTTAAGAGGCAAGAAAAAAACTTAAAAATTCCAAATGTATAGCAAGTAAACAACCACTTTTAAATAACCCATCGATCAGAGAGGACTTCTGCAGGGAAATGAAAAGCAATTTGTTGAAACGAATGAGAATAAAATATATAATTAATGAGATGCAGTAAAAGCAGTGCTAAGAAAGGTATTTATGATATGAAGTAGTTGTTACACTAGGAAAGTATAAAGTATAATTCTCTGATGGGGCAAATATGGCACACACATTTTTCTCCATTTGGGGGCTGAATCACGTTTCCATGCCTATTCCCCAGGTCTCCTGCAAATCCCCAAACGTCTCTATTTTTGTTCCTTCCGTTTCTCTTCTTACCCACTATAGGACTGTGTGAACTACTTCAAGCCCTATTCGTGAGAAGTATTTCCCTTTCAGAGAGCCCTTTGATAGCCTTGTAGTAGAGACTCTGTTCAGCTTCCCCCCATGTACAGAATTCACCTTTCTGTGAACTAAATTTGGCATTTTTTTCCTCTTTCATAAATTGGTCTTAGGTGATTTCTCCTATGGCCATAAATAAAATCTCAAGATGTAGCACTGATAAATGACATGAAAACCCATACATTTATGAAGTTTACTTTTAGACCCTGAACAAGCACATGTCCAATTCTGGATACACCTCCTCGTGTCTGTGTATCTTACGATGCATGGCTTCTGCACCTAGTCAACCTACAGCGTGATAGATCAGACACAACCCCACTCACTTAGGGCATAGTCGCTCTAAATGCCATAGTCAGAGCCACGTCTTTTTTCAAGTGGTCTTTAATTCTCTGTTGCAAATATCTTGACCTCTCTCTAGTAGTCTGTGGGTCTATTTTGTGGATCTTGTATTGGAACTCAGCATAAACTCCTCAGAGCCTCTTTTCTCCGAGAGGTACTTCAATACTATGGTATTGAATGCTGCTCGTGGCCGACTCAATGTTCTCTGTCTTCCGTGTCACATGTGTCAGAGCCGTCTTACCAGGTGTGACTTATGCAAACTAGAACTTGAGACCTCCACACAGCATTGTGTTTCCTTCTAGGTAGTGACAGTTCACAAGCTGCAAAAATATGGTATTATCACTTTGGGGCAGAAGGCCAAAGACCACAGGGCTCTGAGCTTTCTTAGGGATTGTATCACAGTTGGGGAGTGAACATTGGCAAGGGCATGATCAGAAGTGTCCACTTTGTCAATTCCGGGTGAATATAAATCACTTCTATCCTTCTTTATATATATGATAATAGTGTATTCACTGACTGTGCTGCAGTCACCCCAGGAAGGCTAAACAGACCCCTTACCCAACATCACTTTAGAATCAAGACTGGTGACGAAACACACTGGCCAAGCGGACATGAAGAGATTTATTACTAAAATGACAAAGCTTTCTGAGGAGAGCACTTTTCTTTTTTTTTTAATTAACTCATCCAAATTCCTTTTCAACCTTTTCTATCTTCTGATTTTTGTATGTTCTGTCTCTGTATCTTTGGTTCCACATTAGAATGTTACGGACATAAATTCAGAGTGTTGCCTCGGTGTTTCACTATGAATATGCATCAGTTATAAATGTCTGTTCACGGTCTTGTTTTTACTGTTGGTAATGTAGCACATACATGATTTCTATTTGCCATTAGTGATGAGACGGCATTTTATTATGAGTGTAGGTTGCTTTCGTTTTCATAGGTGTTATTTCAAAGGTCCTTAAATATTTCTATGAAATATTAGTGTATTTATAAGTATTTGAACATCAGTTTTCATAATAAACTTTAAGGTTAATTTTTTTTTAAGTCTAAAATTTTAAAGGGTATAAATGTTTTTCTTACATGGACACTTTGTATAAGGCTTAAGTTGGGGCTTTCAATATGCTTATCACCAGAATCACCTCTGTAATAAGCCGTAAGTAAATGTTTACACCTCAACCCTTCCCACCCTCTCCCTTTCTTGGTTTCCAATTTCCTTTTCAAATCCTTGTGCCCATGTGCACCCATTGATTTGGCCTCTAAAATTATTAGAGAGCACATGTGTTGTTTTTTTTTCCAGTCCTAAGATACATCACTTACGATAATCATCTTCACTTCCATCCAAGTTGACGCAAAAGAAATTATTTCATTCTTTTCTATGGCTGAGTAGTACTGCGTGGTGTGCGTGTGTGTGTGTGTGTCTATATATTTACACACATATATATATAATTATATGTAACTGTATAACTATATAACTATACATGTATATATGCCTTTTCTTTATCCACTCATGAATTGATGGACATTTTGCTTGATTCCTCATCTTTGCAATTGTGAATTAACGCTGTGCTACACATTCGATTGCAGGTTTCTTTTCGATACAATGACTTATTTTCCTTTGGGTAGATGCCCAGTAGTGGAAATTGCCAGATTGAATAGAAAGCTACATTTATTCTGTTGAGGAAATCTCCATATGTCTTCTTATAGAGGTTGAAAATTCCTAAGAATAATATTTATAGCCATTAACATTTTCCGCATGTATTGCCATTTGTATACGTTCTGTGAACAAAACATCTCTGTGTATATCAAATACAAAATCCTACATGTTATTTTAAAAGTATGTATATCATGAAAATTACAAAATGTTCTCTAAGGAACAATTTATCCAGACTATGAAGCAAAGATTACCAATAAATATAGAGCCCTTTGTGGATTCCTTCTCTAGTCCTAAAAGGGAGCTTTCAAGGTCATGGAAAGAGGCTAAATTCCATTGTCATGGTAGTGTCAAACTGCTTTTAAAGAAAGTGTGTCATTTTATACTCATGTCCACACAATGTGACCCTTCGCTTTAAAGTGTTCTTTTTGAAACACTTACTGTTTGAAGGGTTTAATATTTATAATTGAGAAACTTTCCTGATTATCATCTTTTGATATGTGTACTGTCCTTTGTATTTCTCCTTTAGTCTTCCATTGGCCTGATTTAAATATCTCCTTGTTTTGGTGTACTGAAGCATCTAATCTGTGCTGGGAACTTTTTTTCCCATCATTATTTGAAGATAATATTGATAAAGTTATGCACATAATTTAAAAGGCCCCTGCTTTCATGGAGCATGCATTCTGTAATAAGCAAATTAATAAGCAAGGAAGATGATAGCAGGTATTTATGAACATTCTGCATACAATTAAAAACAGCAGTTGATGATGGATTCTGTGAATTGAAATGGAAATTTGAGATCTGGAATAGACCATCAACAATTCTGCCTTGCTTGATCAAAATTTAAAATCTCAGGGCAAATGTTATAGTCTATGTTTTTCATTGGTTTTAATTCTTTCTAAACTGAAGGTGACACATATATCCAGATTAATTATGTAAAAAAGGAAATTGTATTTAGATTCTACTTTTCTTACTGTCTACACTTATTTAGTATTCAAATCTTTTTCTAATACACAACTGGGTAATAACTGGAGTACTTTAGTAACCAGTATACCTGATTATATATTTCACTTAATATAATAGTGCCTGACCAACACAGGTTGCTTGATAAGAAAATCAGTGTTAGGCTTTATGATAATGTAAGGAGATCAAACATAGGCATGTTGTTTTTCATGTAGGTATTATATATGAACAATTCTATTAACTATCATACTTTCCCTGCTGGGTTCTCCTTTTTGTCTTTTAATTTCTTCAGTGCCACAGGAGCTTCTGTGCCACAGGTTGTATTTTTCACAAGTTGAATTTGGCATACATATTGTTTATTTGCATAATTTATCTGTGGAAAGATGAGAAGGAAAATTGTTGGGCAGATGAAGAGGGTAAGAAGTGACTCAGGCTCAACAAAACCTTGGCAGACTTTACACTGGTAGATCAGGAACATATATAGCCTATTGGCGTAGCCCCACAATAAATCAAACTGGCAGGACCATTGAGTGTCACTGAATGAGGCTTCCCCAGTTAGCATCGGCCCTGGCCTGTTAACCACCCCTCTGAAATTAAGGGATAGGGAGCCTGATGGAGCTGGCGGAATACATCCTTCATTGAAGGAAGTGGAAGTACATTGACCAGGGCATCTTGTAGCACTGTGTGCTATAACAGGGCCATACTTCAGGTGAAAACATCTGCTTCTGAAGGTATTCCTGCATGTGCACAAAAGGTGAATAAAAACAACAATAAAGGCAAAATCATGATTCTGTAATGAGAATTTAATAAAGGAGTTTCCAAATGGCAGAATTGTTCTTGCAAATATTTTTCTCAACAGAGACCTAACATAAAATAAATAATACAATTGTCACTTGTAATTAAAATTAAGGTAGTGTGTTACCCTGAAGACAAATCTATTAAAGGAAGATTAAATGCTGGAGAGTTGAAGGCATGTGGTAAGGAAAGCGTGATAGTGAACATGGGTTGCTCGCTACAAAAACTTCTCAATAAATGGAACATTAGTCAAATAATAGTATTTTTCTACAGTGTGTGTATGAAAATAGCAATTTTAAATATTTAGAATACTCATAATATAGAAAATCTTTTCGCTTAATCAACTAACCCCTGATGAATTTTCCAATCAATCTGCATGCATGTGTGTACCCAGCCCTTTATCCTCTCCCATCTCAATGTACATGTATTAAATGTGTACACGTGAAAAACTCTGCAAGAAAACAAATGCAGATTGTTAAATTGAGCGATTCTGGAACCCATTTCTTTCCTAATATAATTACCAGATATAAATTATTACATATAGTATCCATTATAAACAATTTATAAATTACAACCCCAGATAACTGCATTATTTTTCATAATGACTCAAGGTAAAGAAACTTTACAGGGAAAAATTAGAATGATATTAAATTTTTCTTTCTTTTCCTATGACTTATCTTATAGATTATAAATAATGTTTTCTCTACTTTTAAACTTCAAGTATTTTAAAAATTTTTCTCCTCCATTTGAGCCTCCAAATTCAATTTCTGTTTTGTTCTTTTTTATATCCTTTGGACTCCTTCATTAAAAATATCATACTTAATGAGTACTGTTAGGTCAAGTACATCATTCACTAGTAAAAATGTCAGTAATTCTAAATGACATCTTCAATTTTAAATGTATTCTCTATTACTTTAACACGATTTTATAATGACTCAATTTCCTTGTTTCAAAATATTTTCTCTTAACATTAATGACATAAAGTAAAATTAATCATAATGTCAAATTGAAAATATAGACAATAAATACTATCAATAGGTGAAAGTATGTATTCTGCGATGAAATTAAAATTTAATCTAGACTTAATAAGCAATTAAATTGTAATTAAACTTTCACTACCTTATGATTTCTTCACTGATTATTATGAATCTTTCTTTGAGACATAATTATTTTAACAAGTTGCATGAATCATGAAGTTTTTTATGCCTGAGAATATATTTCTTTTACTTTTGCTGTAATAATAATACAAATGTCACATGTAATTTAAAAATAAAATTTGGCTTCATATAGAATTCTAATATCATAATCCTGTTTTTACTCTTCTATTTCTTTAGATTTTATTTTCATATATATATATTTATCTTATTAAATATTGCAGATGAGTACAATGCCAACTTGATTTTTTTCTTATTTAAACAAATGCAGCTGTTACGTGTTTTTGGTAGTTTCTTTTTTGTTTTATTTTGAGTGATGACACGAATTATTATGTTCTATTAATTATTCTGAGTCTTGAAGAGACATTAGATGGGCAGACTTTGTTTTCTTCTATCAAAGAACTTTTTGTTAATGAACTTCTGAATGACTTGATTAACATGCGTACATTGTTTAGTATTTCAATTATTATTATTTTACAAATTTTGGATTTCCTCAGGTTCTCGTCCATATAAATTTATAAAAACACATTAGACTGAAGTTGTCTCAGTCATTGAGTAGGACCAATACGAAGTGATGATTGCACACAGCCACCGCCTTGACTCTATCAGGCTTAACAATGTAGTTTCCTTATGAATTGCTACCCTCATCCTTAGAAGACCTTGTTACAATCAAACTATTTGCCTCAGTTATTATCATTTCTAAAACTGAATTTCATTCCCTTGTTGGAAAGGATAAGAAACAGAATATTGGTTCTACATCTGTTGCAACAAAGTTTTATAAAGTGATACATAAAAATAATATTTGTGAGAACAAAATCTTCTAAATCAGAGGGCTGTTTAACATCTAATCTGAACATACTGTTGCTGATTGTTTTCTCAACTTGAGCATTTAGTGTTTCAATTAGAAATGGCTTAAAACTTCATCCCCCAAATGTGCAAACCTAGAATTTTATACTCAAATAAATATATCCCTCAAAATTGAATATATAATAAAGATAACATTTTTTTTCTATTAGGTGATTTTTATTTTTATTTTTTTTAGTGTTGGGATATAGAGATATTCTTAAGCCAACAACAGTTAAGGGGATTAATCACTATACAACACCAGCAATATAGTATAGGGAGTTCTTCAGGCCAAATGGAAATGATCTCAGATGGTCTGAAGAACTTGCAAGAAGAATTAAGATTTGCAAAAAACTTATATGAGAGAGTAAATTTAAATTTACTGTTTAAAGCAGTTTATCTCAAATTTTAACTTGCATTACAATCACCTTGTTGAAATCGAGCTATTAAAACACAAATTCCTGGAAGGATTCCATATATATGAGTGTATGTATATCATGCGTTAGGAAAAGTTCTCTACATTTATTATTACTAGAAATGGTGACTGTATAAACAGAATGTTATAATTAGTAACATAGCCATTCTAGTTGTGAAATCTGTATATCTAAAGAAAAATAGATGATTGTAATTATTACTAGAATTATAACATTAGTCAAAGTCAATAGTCATGTAAGTTAAAGTTCAATTGAAGTGGGTTTATAGAGAGTTGTTATATTTAATTTGTGTCCCATAATTGCTCTGAAGACAGCATAATTCTGTTTATAGTCCATATGTTCTTTTCATACAAGACATAAAACATAATACACACCATAAAAGCACCCGAGAAACATTATAAGTTAACATTATTCTCATCACTATGGTTCAAAATATCCACTTTTAAGACTTTAAAGTAGTTGGCTATTAAAGTCAATATTCAGCTGTTCAGTTTTACAAGATTTACTCGAGCATATTTGTAATTTTTTTCTACTTTCTTTGAAAGAAAGTAAGATTCTACTTCATGTAAACAACATGTCCTATACATTTTGCTACCTCCGAGGGCTTTAAACAATATTTAGGAAACCAAATGTATGGAATGCATGTATATTAAATTTCATTATTTTTATTTTATAGATAGAAGTAAGCACATAAGACTCAAACAAGTCTTTCATAATATACTTCTTTATTGCAACAAACATAATTTTATTATAGGCCCATGAATAATCACAAGGGCTCATAATCAGGAGAAATGGACAGTGGAATTGGTACTACTTACTTCAACTTGAATTTTTGTAATAAATTTAAATATATTATTCAACTTAATCATGTTATTAGTATTATGATGTTAGTACATTATTCTAATTCTGTTGATAAAAAATCGATCATTAAAATATTAAGTAAATTTTATTAGATGTAGAATTTGGGCATATTCTCATATTCCTCCTCAAATGAAAGAAATTATTTATAGGAAATTTTAAGGCATCCCGAAATGTCAAGTTATCTTTGGGGAATAATTTTTAGAAGTATGAAATGATGCAATTACTTAATATAAAAATAAAACAAACTTATAAAAAGTAAATGGAGTAATTTTTTATACCAGCATTAAATATTTTTTGATGAAAATGAATATATAATTTACCGGTTGTGTTAATTTATTTTATAAATAACTAAAGAAATAGAATTAGAATGTCTCTAGCACAAAGGAATGAAAATCGGTTTGGGCAATGGGTATCCCATTACCTCTATTGGATTAGTAGACATTGTATGCCTATACCAAATCATTACTTGCATTCCATAAATATGTACAACTATTATGTACCCACCGTAATTAAAAATTAAAAAGTTTAAAAAGGCATTTTGGGTGTGCCACACAACTACAAGATGAACTTGACCTAACAAATTCAAATATTTTGACCTGGCTATTTGTACCCTCACATTAACCTGATATTAAAAAAAAAAAATTAAAGTATATATCAGTAAACAAATGTAGGATGTCTTAAAGTATCTTCTGTGATTGGTGGTTCAAAGCCAAGTTTCAGTACAGAATAAGAAGGTACTATGAAGTCATGCCATCTTTTCCTCTAAAGAAAGTTCACAACTTGCAATACCTTTTGGGTTTGTCTGTAAGTAAAGATATCACATAAAATTTCAGTAGCTATATTTGAGACTAAAATGAAAAAGAGAAGTAGTTTTGAAATTAACTTTAAAAATAGTTACTGGTATGAATATTTTATGGAAAGCAGTTCCACCAATTAGCTGCGAGGTGTGCAGAGACCTGATAGCCTAATGCTGCCTGAGGCACATAGGATATTAGAAAAATAAATCAGGTCTGAAGAATTCAGAGTACAGGTTGGAACATGAACATAGATTAAGTCCCATGAAAATGAAAGAACTAAAGTATGAAGTTTGTTGGAAGTTTGCAATGAGATGGGAAACTGAATTCTCAGTTGCTAAATCTGAGTAATTGCTGGGCTGCATGTGCGTGAGAAGACTGGCAGCCAGATGTTGATCTTTCGTTCTTACCCGATGGATTCTGTCCTCTCTTTGAATTTATTATTGGTTCCTTCAAAGTAAGTGTTCACTAGGGTTAGATTAGAAATGAAAATCTGGCACATAATTATGCTTGTGAATCTTGGTATCAGAGGATTTGGCAAAAGGACTATTTTCTTTTTGAATCTTCTCAAAAATCAGTAGCTCTCACTGATTTTTGTACCAAGTACCCAGAGAATTGATTTCAAGATAACCCATGGAAGCATTCTATAATTATGGAAATACTTCAGAAGTTTTATGTAAGTTGTGTTATATTTGAGAAATTACAAGCCTAAGGATGAGTGAGTCTGTGAGCCTTTTTTTTTCATTGCATTGGAACTCAAACAGTTAGCCAATAAATACTTCTATTATATGTGCAATGTGTTTTGGTTTGTTAAAATCCTTGTGTTCTAAAAACATAGAATTAATCCAGCTTCCTTTCATTTCCTCTTTCTAATTTTTATGCTAATAGAAATTATAATTTAATATTCCTGGTAGTTTCCGTGCTGCTCATTCAGTTGTGCTATGCTGTGTAACTCTCAGGAATGTCACTCATCCACGATTTAATATGAATAGCATTTTCAAGTGCAAACACAATAATAATGTCTTTGCTTTTGTGAATATTATTGGAAAAGGGCATAATAATACAATGTGAAATGATACGAAATGAGAATCTAACTTCAATACTATCATAAATATTTGGGGGATTCATTCATGTATCCAGCCATGATTTACAAAACTTTTACCTTGTACCATATAGCAATTATGTGATAGAGATATATTCTGAGAAAATTAAACAGTTTCTACTCTCACAGAACTCGAAGTTAAATGAATCTAAGGCATTTCCTGTGACAAATAATCACACACATACACAACTTCCAAAGTATCTCAAGAAGGGAAGAAAAACTATCCAATGTACACAGCCCTACTTTGAAACTAATTCATAGCTTTTATAGGACTATCATAACCTAAGTATAGCCTTAGAATATGGGAAGGGGGTGGGAGGGGGAGGTTGGGGGTGGATGCGGGGAGGGAGGGAGATTGGTGGGGTCACCTCTATGGTTTATCTTACAAGAGTACAAGTGAATCTTTATAAAAGCAGAGTATGAATGTTTTAACTCAATAACTAAGAAAATGACATGAAGGTTATGTTAACCAGTTTGATGAGAGTATTTCAAAATGTATATGAAAACCGCACACTGTACCCCATGATTGCATTAATGTATATAGTTATGCTATAAGAAATTTTAAAAAAAGAGTGCTAAAGAAAAGAATCACACAAAAAAATGAGCATAAAAGAAATCAACCCTATCTAATAAATAATTTAAGTCTTTTTTAATAAAATGATATTTGAGCTCAAAATTGAATGAGCTAATGGGAATATGCATGTGGAGTTGGTTTGACGCATACTGTACAGGGGTCTTGTGCAGAAGTGAGTTTGGAATAGTCCAGTGTAAAAGTTCATATGGGGGCGGTGCCTGTGGCTCAAAGGAGTAGGGCGCCGGCCCTATATGCCAGAGGTGGTGGGTTCAAACTCAGCCCTGGCCAAAAGCTACAAAAAAAAAAAAAGTTCATGTGAATGCAGCATAACAAACAAGTGAGAATTTGATGAGCCACATCACACTCTAAACAAAGGTTTGAATAGAACTGAAGTAAGACAATAAACCAGATTGAAGATTTGGAACTTTATTTGAAGAGCAATAGAAACCAAATCAAGGTTTTCAGCAGAGGGTTAAATAAAGTTTAGAAAGGCCAGTCTTTCTTGATGTTTCACCAGACTACCTAGCAAGTTTTTTTTTTCTTATTTATCACATGACATTTGTATCATATATATTTACTCATATCAAGCAAGGTCTATAACTGCTAAGATTATTCCTTAGTCTTAAAGTGAATTAAAGTTTTCATATTTTCAGAATGGGAATCACAGATAACTATGAGGAGGGAAAAATCTCTTCCTTGCATTTACAACAGAATATGACTACATGATAAACACCCAACATTTATCATATTATTCCAGATTCCATTGCTCAAAACATTGAAATGTAAAATAAACCTTTCGTGCATATAAATTGAGCTACAATATTAAAATTGTGGTAGTTATAGTGGAAAAGAGTGTCACAATCCATTTTTTCAAAGGAATGGAAGTGAAGTTCAATCCAGTCTTGGCATGGCTGTCTCCTGCATAGTGAATTTGAGCAAGGATGGTGTCAAGGTCAAATCCCAGTTTATAGCTGGATTGTCTGTGTCAACACCTGGGTTTGCCATTTCCACTCACGCCCCTATTTATACGTCCTCAACCTCGTGTATATATTATCCATATCTTTTTGATAAGTAAGCTAGATTTGACAGGTTAAGCTTTTTTTCCCACATCACCCTGTTAAAGAATCCATTTGCTTAAGAAGAAATCATCTTGACTCACATTTTCTCCATGTAAATACAGGCTCTATTAATAATTTTGTAGGGGTGGGCAATTTACCTTCCTTTCTGTGCCCCTCCTCTCACAGTTACAAATATGTAATGATGGCCTCATCTGACCAGCAGGACTGCCACGAGGAAGAGATCTTATAATACAAACTAATGTTTGGCCATAGTTTTTAATTATTACTAATTGTCATTCATTGCCATCATGATTGCAGTTACTTAGTCCCATTACCTATTGGTGATAATGGGAATAGTGATGGTGTTCATGTTGTAGGGTAAAGTGTAAGCATAATGGGGAAAAAAAAAGATAATAAAGGGATGTGGCAGAGACTGATCCCTGCTCTTCACAGTTTGCTTTCTTTCTGCAGTTGGAGATATGTTACATTCCAAAATAAGGTGACATAATAATGGTGTTATAGTTAATGAGAAGTGGGTGGAAGTTGCGTTTCTCTCTCTAGGACAATCCGTAAGTGTATCCCCCCAAATGGTCATATATTATACTCCACTTTTGCCTACTGGATGCTAATAACCCATGTAGCTTCAGATAAACGTGTTGCAGATGTTGGATCCTCATCACCTAGAACAGAGATTTCTTGCTTTCTATTACTAGAACTATACCCATATTTACTCATACTTGGACCATAACAATTTTGGACATGAAATTCTGCTGATTACGTTTTTTATAGCATTATGCTTCTCCTTTCATAAATTAATTTTCAGCATGTCAGTGTACATAAAATGCCTATGATGATATTTAGTAATAAAAGTCCCCACTCAGAGAACCCAGTGGAGACAAAGAACATTCTTCGAAGCACATATGTTTAAATATATTGAGCCTAGAACAGTGCCTGTGGCTCAAAGGAGTAGGGCACCATCCCCATATACCAGAGGTGCTGGATTCAAACCCAGCCCCGGCCAAAAACTGAATATATATATATATAAATTGAGTATAATTAAATAAATTGAATTTAAAATTGTCTAGTTTCTGTGCAAGCATACTTTTTTATCAAAATGCATAATTTTACATTACATTTTTTAAAAGTAGCATAAAAACATAAGAGAGTGTATTATGCTAGCTATTAATGCTAATTCTATCACTATTGAAGTATTTGAATCAATAGCAGAGGCTGTATAGTAAAAGTCTTAAATTCTCTTATTGCCTAATTCATTTTTCTATTATAACTCAACCCCCAACTATATTAATGAAAATTTTAGAAGTGCCTATTTTATATTCATTGGAAACATAAATCACAAAATTTAAGTCTGCTCTTTATCAATTATTAATCATGCTCTTGCTTCTTAATTATAAAGATGTAAACATGAACAAATAGAATATTACCTCTGAAACAACGATAACTAGAAAGTTTTAAATCATGTTAGTCTAGGTGAGCAAATGCCAGAATAAGAAGTTCCCAGTTCACATCCCCTCATAGGAGCAAAGATTTAGCACTCATCCACAAGCAAAAGCGCCTTTGCAAGAACTCTGAGATCTACATAGGACATAGGACATTGAAAAACCCCAATGGAGTTTAAAACTGAAAGACCCACTATGAGAAGGCAGGTCTGAACACCAGCAGCAGCCTCATCAACCATGGTCCTACGTGCAGGTTTGAAGCAGCCACAGGTGCCTGTAAACTCAGATCCAACTCTGCTTGGTTTCAGTCTTCCCACCAGCCTGATTAATCTGAGGAAATTGGGCTGGGCCATTATTCCCTGACCCTGGAAACAAAGCTCTCTGACCTTGGACCTGACTGAAGATCTTTAATCAGCCTCTTACCCAGCTCCAGCCCCTCTCTACTACAGTGCAGGTACAGTCCTGCTTGCCGTGCTGGCTCATGCCCCTGGTAATGGGCTTGGACTTGACTGCCATCCCTGAAGCCCCTGAAGCACCTCTGTGCCCCACTCTAGTCCCTCTCTCCCAGGGTCTAGAGTTGGTGCTGCCCCCTCAAGAACCAGGCAGCAACAATCCCCATAGCCCCACTAGTAAGAGGCTTGCTGATTTAAGATACATTTAAAAGTTATGATGTCAGTTTTATCATTCTTTTATATTACATATTTCATAGTTCATATTTATACATGATTATTCTAGCTATAGTTTTAGCCACAAATCATGCATTCTCTGCAAAATTTTCAAAATAAGTAGATTTAATTCACACATTTAACATCTTTTATTTTAAAAATGGCCTTTCAATCACAACACAAATGATTTCTCAATTTTGTTAACTTATATAATAACTATTAAGCTCCATTGAAATTATAGATCAGTGGTTCTCAACCTGTGGGTCGCAACGCCTTTGGGGATTGAATGAGCCTTTCACAGCAGTCGCCTAAGACCATCCTGCATATCAGATATTTACATTATGATTCATAACAGTAGCAAAATTACAGTTATGAAGTAGCAATGAAAATAATTTTATGGTTGAGGGTGACCACAACATAAGGAACTATATTAAAGGTCATGACATTAGGAAGGTTGAGAACCGCTGTTATAGATAGACACTCCTCAATTCATGATCGGGTTACATCTCAAGAAACCCATCATAAATTGAAAATATCCAAAGTAAAGGAGTAATTTATTTTTTTATTTTCTTTCATTTCAGATTATTACCTGGGTACAAATGTTTAGGTTCCATGGATTGCTTTTGTACTGCTTGAATCAACACTGTTGAGTGTGCCCTTCACCCAGTCAGTGCACTTTGTACTTGGTAGGTATGATTTCACACGTCCTCTCCTTTCCCCTCCTACCGACTTGATTTCTGTTGAGTTGATTTCTGTTGAGTTTTACATCCTTCTGTGTACCTCAGTGCTGATCAGTTTTAGTAATGAGTACATGCAGTGTTTGTTTCTCCATTTGCACAAGATTTCACTTAGGAGAATGGTCTATAGTTCCATCCAGATTGTTGCAAAATGTATTCTTTTTTCTATGGCTGAATAGTACTGTAAGGTATACATATACCATGCTTTATCAATCTACTGATAAACCAAAGGGCTGATTTCACATCTTTGCTTTTGTGAATTGTTCTGCAATAATTACACAAGCACAGGTATCTTTTTGATAAAATGACTTTTTTTTTCCTTGGGGTAAATACCTAATAGTAGAATCACTGGATCATATGGTAGATCTAATTATAATTCTTTTAAGAAGTATTTATACAGTTTGTAAGAGATTGAACTAGTGTGCAATCCATCGACAAATGTAAGTGTTTCTTCCTCTCCACATCTCTGGAAAAATCTATTGTTTAGGGACTTCTGGATAAAGCTATTCTCACTGGGGTTATCTGATATCCTTGAATGGATTAATAAACTGTGGTATATGTATACCATGAATAGTATTCAGGCATCAAATGTAAATGTAAAGTTGGAGACTTTACATCCTTTTTATTTACCTGGATGGAGTTGAAAAACAGTTTTTTTTTTTTTTTTAGTAAAGTTTCTCAATGTGATTTTAAATGCCTTTCCCTGATGATTAATGACATTGAGCCTTTTCTCAAATGTATACTATCCATTATCTTTTTTTTTTTTTTTATTAAATGATAGCTGTCTACATTAATGCAATCATGGGATACAGTGTGGTGTTTTCATATACAATCTGAAATATTTTCATCAAACTGGTTAACATAGCCTTTATGTCATTTTCTTAGTTATTGTGTTAAGACATTTATATTCTACTTTTAGAAAGATTCACTTGTTGTAAGGTAAACCATAGAGGTGATCCCACCAATCACCCTCCCTCCACCCATCCACTCCCCCTCCCCTCCCCACCTCCTCCTCATCCCCTCCTCCAACCCATATTCTTAGGCTATAATTAGGTTATAGCTTTCATATGAAAATTATAAATTAGTTTCATAATAGGGCTGTGTATATTGAATACTTTTTCTTCCATTCTTGTGATACTTTGCTAAGAAGAACATTTTCCAGCTACATCCATGTAAACATGAAGGAGGTTAAGTCTCCATCTTTCTTTAGGGCTGCATAGTATTCCATGGTGTACATACACCACAGTTTATTGATCCATTCGTGGATCGATGGGCACTTGGGCTTCTTCTATTACCTGGCTATTATGAATTGGGCTGCAACAAACATTCTGATACAAATATCTTTATTGTAATGTGATTTTTGGTCTTCTGGATATATATGTAATAAAGGAATTGCAGGATCAAATGGCAGATCTATTTTTAGTTCTCTAAGTGTTCTCCAGACGTCTTTCCAAAAGGAACATATTAGGTTGCATTCCCACCAGCAGTGTAGAAGTGTTCCCTTTTCTCCACATCCACACCAGCAACTTTGGTTTTGGGATTTTCTGATATGGGCTAATCTTCCTGGAGTTAGGTGACATCTCAAAGTAGTTTTGATTTGCATTTCTCTAGTCTATCTTCTTTAGAAAGCTTCTGTTAATGTCTTTTGCCCACTTTTTAAGGTTTTTTTTTTTTTTTTTTTTTACTGATCTACTTGGGTTCTTTTCTCATTGTGATTGTGGTTATCGGTCCTTTGTTGGATGTATGGCATGCAAGCATATTTGCCCCCTCTGTAGGTAGTCTGTTGATTGCTTTCTTTGCTATACAAAAGCTCTTAAATTTAATCAGGTCTGATTTATTTATTTTTGTTGTTTCTGGGATGCCATCAGGGTCTTCTTTGTAAATTCCTTTTTTTTTTTTTTTTTGAGACAGTCTCACTTTATTCCCCTCAGTAGAGTGTCCTGTAGCAACTCATAGCTCACAGTAACCTCCAACTCCTGGGCTTAGGTGATTCTCTTGCCTCAGCCTCCTGAGTAGCTGGATCTACAAGTGCCCACCACAACACCTGGCTATTTTTTGTTGCAGTTTGGCCAGGGCCGGTTCGAGCCCTCCACCCTCCATATGTGGGAAGAGTGCCCTACTCACTGAGCTACAGGGGCTACTCTTCTTTGTAAATTCTTTGTCTTGACTGATACTTAGAAGAGTTTTGCAATGTTTTCTTCTATAATTTTTATGGTTCCATGACTTAAATCTAATTTGATAATCTATACTGACTAAATTGTTATGAGTATGGATCCTGTTTCAGTCTTCTACATGTGGCTATCCATCTGTCCCAACACCATTTATTAAATACAAATAATTTTCCCCAGTGTACATTGATGTCTGTTTTATTAAAGATGTAATGGAAATATGTGGAGTGTTTTATATCTGTGTTCTGTTCTATTGATCTATCTCTCTATTTTTCTGCCAATATTATGCTGTTTTCAGTACTGTAGCCTTGTAGTATAGTTTAAAATCTGGCAGAGTAATGCCTCCATATTCATTCCTTTTGTTGAAGATTGCTTTGGTTATTTGGGATCTTTTCTTGTTCTGTACAAAGCATAGAATTTTTTTTTTATGTCTGTGACAAATGACTCTGGTATTTTTGAAGGGAATTGCATTGAATCTGAAAGTCACTTTGGGTAGTACAAACAGTTTACAATGTTTATTCTGCTGATTCATGGGCATGATCTGCTTTTCTAGTTTTTTACATCATTGGCAATTTCCTCAGTGATTTATAGTTCTGTTTGTGGATATCTTTCACCTCCTTGGTTAAATATATTCCTAGGTATTTTATTTACTTTGTGATTACTGAGAAAGGTATTTGATTCCATTTAATCAATGGGATTCATTAAAATAAATAATGAAACAATACTAAAAGATCTAACATTTTTGTCACTGAAATCCAAGAAGAAGTGAAAAGAAAATATAGCTGAAAGATTATTCAAAAAAATAATGACTTTAAACTTCAAAAGTGCAATAAAAGACAAATACCACATGTATAGATTTAGGAAATTAATTTAAAAGCAACAATAAGCAAAGTGGATTGAAAAACGCAACCTCTTTATATAATGTTTAAAAGAAAATCACTTCAAATTCAACAACATGTATGAATTGTAAGTAAAAATTTGAAGGAAATCTATACCACAAAGTCATTAGTCAAAATGTAAATCGCTGGCTCCCACCCCTAGAGTCTCTGTTTCAGTAATTGTAAGGATGGGATTAGAAAAACTACATTTCTAACAAGTTTCCAGATTACTCTGATGATGCAGGTATGGAGGCCAAACTTTATGAGATACTGTCTTAGAAAACAGATAAACCCATAAAGAAGCAAGTTTTCAGTTACACAAATTGGAGCATGTCTTAAAAAATTAAGAACTATAATTTTTGAAATTATACAAAATATTTCTATAATCACGGGAATTAATTTGATCTTTACATGTGAATTTAATAATAATAAAAAAATATTTTTAGGCTTGGTGCCCATAGCACAGTGGTTATAGCATTAGCCACATACACCGAGGCTGGCAGGCCAGGTGAACAACAATGGCAACTGCAACAACAACAACAAAAAGCTGGGTGTTGTGGCAGGCACCTGTAATCCCAGCTGCTTGGGAGGCTGAGGCAAGAGAATCTCGTAAGCACAAGAGTTTGGGATTGCTGTGAGCTATGATGCCACTGCACTCTACCAAGGATGGCATAGTGAGACTCTGTCTCAAAAAACAACATATTTTTATAACGTATATTGCTCTGCAAAACTATAATATAAAATATCTGCATGTAAGTTTGTTAATACTATCTAATAAATTCAATCTGATCTCAAAAAGTAAGCACTATAAGTAATTGGAGAGAAAATCTGAGGTGATAACACTATGATGTATATATTTGTGTATAATAATACAGAAATTAAACACAAAGTTCAATGTGAGAGAATACATTAACAAAAATTTAATGAATAATTACTGAAAAGTATTATTTGTAGCAAGAAAAATATCATTAACATGTCTGAAACCTCTGTCAAATGTCTATATAGCTAATTTTTAAATATAGGCAGTAGATGTCCAACAAATATAATTTACATCAACAGGACACTTAGGCTATCAAATAGCAACCTTTGAAAAAGAAAATTATTTACTATTTTCTAGAAAAAAATTCTTACGAAATCTGTGTTTTATATGCAGGGGAAATACAGTTGAGACCTTTTTATAAAGAACAATTTGATAGTATTCAGGTATTTTTTAAGTGTATTTCATTGACAATACAAATTCTTTACTAGTAATTTAATTTAAACCACCAATACAGGAAATTCAGGAAGCATTCTGTATTATTGAGATGGTCATTAATATAGAATGTGTAAGTAGACATGTGCATATGCATGAACATTTAAAGCAGTGGTTCTCAACCTTCCTAATGCCCTGGCTGGAAGATAGAATTTTGGACTAGGAAAGAGGAGAGGAATCATGGGTCAAGTGTGGATCTCAGAGTGTGAGGATGTAGGTGACTGGGGACCCAATGGAGAACATGGTAAAGCTGAGAATAAAGAAGAAAGAATAAAATAGTGGTGTAGCCCAAACCCACTGTGAAGCAGGTAGGAGAGGCTTTCCCTCTGCCAGACCTACATGCCCTTGGAGAGCAGAGAGACACAGAGTATATTGAACATGGTTCCTCCTGTATCCTCAATTCCATGTTGAAACTAGTAGATCAGTAACTAGAGGCCCAGGCTAGAGAAAAACACAATTAAATTCAGGCAGGGGCTGTACAGGAGATTCAGTAAGTTGCCAAATAACAAATGCAATGTAGCAGTTTACCTTCAAAATGCACACTATGTAACCTAATCATATGTGCCCTCATATTAATCTGAAAATTTTAAAACAAATTAAAATTTTTTTTATTTGTACACTTGTAGGATAAAACATAGAGGTGACCCCTCCAATCACCCTCCCTCCAACCATCCACCCCCTCCCCTCTCAAAAATTTTAAGCAAAAACAAAAACAAAAAACAAAAACAAAAAAAAACATGAAATAATTTATTTAAATAAGAAAAAATTAATATTATCTTTAAAAACATAATATACATAATTATGAAACAATAATCATTTTATAGATGAATGAAAATATATTTTTCTCTTTAAAGTAGTCAACTATTTCATTAAGTAAGAAGATATATCAGGAAATACTTAGAGAAGATAACAAATGACTAGTAGAATAAGAAAATATTTTTAATGTTTTCCCAATATTTCCATTATTAATTGTATGACAAATTCCTTAGAATAGCATATTATAAATTGAAAATAGAGAACAAATTATATGCTACGTATAATTCTAAATGTGACATAATGAATTATAAGTTATTTAAACTAAATTACATCTGATGTAACAATAGGTAAGTAATTAAAAGTTGCTTCAAACTTTCCTGGAAAAAAAATTAAAAATTTTATTATAAACTATATGATTTCTCCATGAAGAAAAACCCCTATGGCCTCTATAATAGTTATAACTTGCAAATTAAAAAATGTGTGGTAACATTTGCTAACCATCTCAATGTGTTAATACTTTTATCTCTTATAACATGAGATAAAACTAATTTTAAAATGAGATATTCCAAATTAAATCCTATAGCTTTCTGAATAATTTGGGGACATAGTTATTGTGGAACAATTAATGATAGTCTTCCAAAAGCTTTTGTTCAGTTGGCTAAATTTGTGTCAGGAAGGAGATCAGTAAGTGAGGGGTCCCGAGAATGGATAAACACCACATGGACTTAAACTGGAGCTAACCAATCAACACTCATATACAATGAAGTAAAACCCAATGGAAATCAAGCAGGTGGGGGTGTGGAGGAGTAAAATCACACCTAACAGGTATAATGCACATTATCTGGGTGATGGGCACACATGAGATGCCAAAGGCACAAAGCAATTCTAGAATGTGGTATACATCATAGTAGGTGGTCTTTGGGGTGTTTCCTCTTTCACTCAGCAATGTACTTTTTAGATCCATCTGTGTTCTTGGATGCAAATATAGTTTCTCTATCTTGATTGCTGAGTAGTGACCTTTTGCAAACCAAAATTTTAGTATCCATCCCCTATTAATGAAAATTAAGTTGCTTCCTGTAAGGGTTAACAAGAATTCTAACGAGAATTCTAATCTCCTGCAAGAGGAAGTGCTTCAAGGAAACCATAAATAAGACCAGAGACAGTAAAAACTAGTCTTTTATCATTATTCCTACATCCGCATAGCCCCCTGCCCTCCTATGTATTTCAACCTATCCTGTACTTAAAGCTACATTCCTTACCTTATTTAGTTATACTGTGATATATTGCCCCTCCCCATCAACTAACCCTATATAATTTGTATTTTTCCCTAAAATAAACAGCTTCGGCTCAGTCCCTTCCCCAGTGTGTCTGTCTTTATCTTGTTTGTCTTTTCCTTTCATACGCCAACTCCCCAAACTGCCGTTGCCCGCCGGTGGGGAGGCGGCAGCTTCCAATTTTCAGCAAGTATTTAAAAAGCTATTATTAACATTAATTTACAGATCTTTTTTGAATAGATGTTTTCTTTTTCTTGGATGAACAGAAATGGGATTGGTAGATCATATGGTCAACATATTCTTAAATTTATAAAAACTTGAAAGCTTTTCTAAGGTCACTATGAGGTTGAGGTTGCTGTGAGCTGTGACGCCATGCCACTCGACTGAGGGCAACATAGTGAGGCTCTGTGCCATTTTTTACTAACATTACTAATGTATGTGAATTCCAATTATTTTACATCTTAGTAGTGATGGGTATTCCCATTTTTATGTCTGTTCTGACAGGTATACTAGCTCCAGTTTTGGACTTGCTGTTCCTGTTATCTAATAATGCTTAAGATCTTTTCATATGTTTGTTTATGAAAGTCTCTTCTTTGGTGAAATAGCTGTTCAAATATTTTTGTCTATTTCTTTAAATTGGTTTGTTTTCTTATTGCTAAGAAGTGAAAACACTTTGTATATTCTGGAGTATGCATTTATCAGCTATGTCTGATGCAAATACTGTTTTTTTCTTTAGTCTATGCTATTTCTTTTATACTTTATTAACTGTCTCTCACAAAGCAGAAGTTTTAATATTAATAATGTTATACTTGCTAATTTACATTAACTCTGTTTCTCAAAAACAAACCTTGCAATGTTACCCAGGTTTGTCTCAGTCCCTGCGGCATCTAGTGGAACAGCTAGTTGCAATGGGGTTTGTTCACAGTAAGAATCAGTAAATATTTTTCTGATCCAAATATATAGATAATTTAAAGGAGTCATATACATTAATATTTTGTTTTTGGAACTATAAACATTGCATCTGCATATATTTAAGAATATTCTCAAATGGAATCATACACATGATTTCATTTTGTTTTGATCCAAGTGTTAGGTATTACCAGCCTCAGGTCTTTAATTATAAAGGCAGATGGCTTCTTGGAATAGACTCTAGATCAATGGTTCTCTCAGTGGCATCCCCAGACCAGCAGACACATCACCAGGAAAAGTTTTACAAACCCAAATTTCTGAACTTCACTCCAAAGGTACTAAATCAGAAGCTTTGAGAATGGAGCCCAGAAGTCAGTTTTAACTAGACCTCTCTGCGACCCCTTCGGATGCTAAAGTTTAAGAATCGCTGATCTAAGGATATCTATGTTTCTGCTCTGAAAATTCTGTTTTTATGTATTTTTATCCTTTCAGCCTTGGGTTTTACTGAGAGCTTTGGTTTTATTCTTGCTATATGGTAATGTAAATTATATGAAATTAAATAATGTTTATTAATAGTAAATACCCTTTCCTAACACTATGTATGCTTTATGGAATTTTCCATGTATATTTTACTTTCTGAACATGAATATGACTGCCTATTACCACAAAACATT
Organism: Otolemur garnettii; assembly: GCF_000181295.1. Taxonomy (NCBI): domain Eukaryota; kingdom Metazoa; phylum Chordata; class Mammalia; order Primates; family Galagidae; genus Otolemur; species Otolemur garnettii. The sequence goes on from NW_003852405.1 coordinate 5,386,417, forward strand.
TGTACGTGCTTTCCTTGGACAAATGGTAAGTAAATATATGTTATAGGTGGCACATTTTCACCTATAAGTCTGTCACTTGGAGAACATGGAGTGAATTTACAAAATCATTGTAAGCTGAAATCACTTTTTGGAGTTCTTTGTAATGAAAAAATGATATGCCCAACACATGTTGACAAAGGAAATGTTTGTTACTAGAATTCAAACATTATATTTGGTTAAGTTGTTTATGTCATAATGTAGTTTTTATTTTTCTTCTAGAGATTATTCTATACTTCTTCTGATTAAATTGAGCTTACTATATGTTCCCTCTATATGTGGACTTTATGATTTCCATAGAAACTGGTATAATTTTTCTCAAAAATGGCTTTGAAAATGCTGTGTCTTTGGGTGTATGTTTTGGGTTATTCCATTAACCCTCAGAGACTTTCATATTTAGCTTTTCTTGGACGGACTTAATTTGCAGAACAAAAGTAAAGATCAGATGTAAACTAGAATAAATGGCTTTGTTTTCTTTGAGAAATACCAGCTACAGAGGCACGCTTATACCTAAGGTTAAATAATTAAGAATTTAAAACCAAATAAAAGCAATTATTTACAGAGATGGTTGGCATTTAAAAATATAGTATATTCCTATTCATAAAATCTATGAATTCATATTTGCTGTCACAATTATTCTAGAAACCACATCTGTTATATTTACTCCAACGCAAGAAAATCAGACTGAAAAATAGTCTATAAGTTCTTAGATTGACTATTTAATTAACAAAATTCCCTTTTATATTTATTCAAACATAAATGTACTTTGATATTAAATTCGGCATAATTTTAGGCAATTTAAGATAGACTAGTAAATAAGCAGACATTTGCCCTGTTTCATGAAGTTTAAAATCTAAAGGTACATTTCTAAACCACTGGAAATAATGATACATTATTTTGAAAAGTTAAATATCTGTAGCATACGTAACCAACAAATAAGATTCTACCTTAGGAGCAGTGCCTGTGGCTCAAAGGAGTAGGGCGCTGGCCCCATATGCCAGAGGTGGCGGGTTCAAACCCAGCCATAGTCAAAAGTGCAAAAAAAAAAAAAGAATCTGCCTTAGTTGAGGCAACATTGAACATTATAAAATGAATATTGCTTTTAAATATTTCTATATTTCTGTACCTTTGATTCCCATTTTATTTACAGCACTTTATCTTAGTTTTATGTGTATTCATTAAAGATACTCGTATATCCACATTAAAAATACAGAGGGTACCAAAAATGTATATATATATATATTTTAAGAAAGACAAATATTATATTAAAATCATTAATATTTGTCATGTTTGACTTCTGCAACTGCAAGAGATGCAAGATATCATATACAAGATAACAATTGTTTTCCATATATATTGAATATTGCAATATTAAACTATAAATATGGGCATTTTCCTTTCTTAACATGTGCCTACATTTTTGGCACCCTTTTTATTTAAAGCTATTTGTATTAGTGATGTTTATAAGAGCATTAACATTCACATAAATAATCTAAGTGTCTATTAATGTAAAAATGATAAATTTTAGGGAAAGAATACTTGGGATCTTTTATGGAAAGGGGAAAAGTAAGCATTTGTCCTGTGGCATTTGGACCAAAGGGACCACCAAATAAATTTAATCTAAGGGGTAATATAATAAATGTATACTTTAGAATGCTGAACTTTATACTAGTGTGCAGTATGTTTTGTGTATAACAAAGAAAATAGAAATACTTGATATAAAGATTATAATAATACAGGTAAAAGATGACAGAAACCTCTAAACGAAGGGACTAAAAATAATAAAACTGATAGTTCATACGTTAAAGAGACAGAATTCACAGAAATATATAGTAGCAGATTATGGTGAGAAAAAATACCAAAGTGATTATGATTATTAGATACTTGAATCTTATATGTTGCTTTTCTAATTGCAGTTCTTTGCACAAAGGTAAGAGTTCTAGCATAAATGACTGTAAATTTAGATAAATTAGTATACAAATGTACTAAGGAAATAAATAGCTAATTTAAAGACTAATATGTATTATAAATTTAATATTGGCCATCAGCAATCTCCCACTGAATTACTGAATTGTCTGTGCATCAAAGGAAGTTTAAATGATTTGTTTGTTCTGCTTCTTGTACCTTTATTCTTTATTTGTGGTTTCAATAAGGGCATATTCACCCTTCTGACAATTTACTTGATACCAGTTTTATACATTTTCTGTCTTTAACAGAATTTAACAATAGAATCGTTGCTATAGTAGGAAAGATTGGGGGGTATGGGTAGAAATAAGAAAAAGGTGGTACTGGATGTAATTGCCAGTTTGTTGCTGAGATAAGCTTCTGGGCAAAGTTGAGAAATAGTCTGGAAATAAGGAAAAAGTATACAATGAATATTTTATTTGGTTCTTTTTCCATATCCCCAGTTTTTCTGTAACTAAAGATTAGCTGAGATCTCTCAGTGCCAGCCTAGAGAAGAAGATTAGCTGAGATCTCTCAGTGCCAGGAACCAGCCTAGCCAAGTTATTAGGAAAACCTGGGAGCAAACTGGTACTGGATGGAAAAAAGAGACACAGAAAATAGCGGGATCAGGAGGACCTTTCCTCAGCAGGAAAAGGCAACCTCAGCTTTACTGCATAGCTTTTATACACAGTAGCTTGAAGGCATGATTTTGTCATCATTGCATACCTTGATTAAAAACAGCCTAAGAGCAGAATAGCATTCTCAGCCGACTGAGATGACCAAAAGGGCAGGTCTCCATTCTAAGCTGGTTCAGGAACCAGCCATAACAGGAAACAGCTGGGGCCAGGTTGCATTCGGTCCCTGACTCAGATGCCGCTCCTCAAAACTGGGGGACCTTGCCTGCCAGGAGGTCGGCTCCCAACATCTCAGCTAACTTCTGAATTGCACATTAATTTTGGGAACTTTTCCCCTCATTCTTCCTTTTGTCTAGACATAAACATCATTTTGTGAAAAACTTGTAGAGGGTCACTTTTACAGGACTCCATCAAATTTAATGTCAGTCAGTACAGTTAAATAGTAAATAACCTTCAAAATATGAACAAAGAAAAAGTGTGTTTTATAAAGGTAGAAAACGGACTATTCTGAAACATCAGTTTTCATCACGATATTTAAGAGAGTACTTGAGTAGTATATGTGTTGACTTAAAGAAAAATGAAAATAGTGTTAGTAATTACCTGATTATTATTATTTTGGGGAGGGGCAGGACTGAGTTTGAAACCACCACCTCTGGTGTATGGGGCCAGCGCCCTACTCACTAGAGCCACAGGCACCGCCCTTTCCTGATTATTCTTTTCAAGATTTAAGTGGACACTGCCTCTATGGGGCATAACCAAACTTTTCTCTCGAGTTTTCTATACATGCTACTTGCAAATAGTCACCAGCCAGCCATTCTTTACCACATTTCAAGGGAGAGTGTTTCGAAATTCTTGCACCCTTTTTCTTAAGTAAGATTTTTAATCATCCTATATGGTTAGTGCAATGAATGTCCCCAAATTGTAATTGGCCATGCCTTCATTTCAGCATCCTGAGAGGCTGGCCCTGATTTTCTCTAGAAATAGTTTTCCTATTGGATTTTGTAAAACAAGAAATGTCATTTCAGGTCTGACTGTTACTTCTGGGCACATTGCTTTGTCATATCTTGACAGCATCTCTTGATCTACACATTTTCTGAGAACTTCAGGGTTTTGTTTGTTTGTTCGTTTTCATTTCAGTCTGCAGCTGTGTCATTGCCTCAGTTACAGTCTCTCTGTGAGAGCCCTCATCTGTGTATACCCAGCTGAGATGCTCCAGGGCCTGTAAGAGCAGCTTCCAATCCCATCCACACTCACGTTCTGAGCCGCTTCCTGCTGGACACCATTTTTGCTCCAAACATATGTACTTTTGTGTTCCCTAAATCAGGAAATGACACCATAATTTCTAGGTTTACCCACTCCCCTTAGTCCAAACTCTAGAAGAATTCTTAATCCTCTCCTGTCTCCTCAATTTTATTGCAACTCTAATTATTCTATTTCATATATACCTCTGAAACTCAACCACCTCCTCACCAAGTGACTAACTTTTCTTCTGTGAACTATCTCAATATCCTCTTAATTAATCGTTCAGTGTTAACTCTTGTTCTTTTATGATTTTTAAAAAATTCTTCAACTAAGATCACCTTTTGCAAATGTAAGACTGACTGTGCTCTAAGTACAGAGCAATACGAGGGCTTCCCACTAATATTTGAACAGATACAAAATCCAGCCACCAATTCCTGGCAGGGTTTGCTCTCTGCCTAGGTTTTCTAGGGTCCTTTATTGGTTTTATCTCCTTGGGTCCCTGGACTGCAGCTACATTGACCTTCATTCGGTTCCTTTGCTTGTCATTGTTACTTTAAGGCCTGGGCCAATTTTGTGCTACCTACCTATTTTTGTATTTAAATATTAAATTTATAATACATGTTAGTCTTTAATAAGTAACAATGAGGAACACACCTCTAGTTAGAGGAACACACCTCTAACTCCTACTGTTCCTTTATGTGGGTGTTTGCCAAAGGGTGTGGACTAACTTGGGATTCAAAGGCTCCGAACACCGAAATTCACTCCTTTCTCATCCTCACTTCTATAACTTATTTCACACACACGTGTTTTTCCCTATAAGGTTGGCAGCTTTCTCTTTGCAGGATATCCGTGTTAATATTGTTCATCATGGCAGTCTATGTACACACTGTCACAAATTACAGGCATTAAATGAAAAATTAATTGATGAAGAAAATGAATAAACAAAAAAATTGTACATGTGGAAGAATTCAAAATATTTTACTAAAGTAAAATTGTAGGTATCAAATTCAATTTAAAAATCTATCAAAATTTAAAATTAAGAAGGTTTTTTTTTAATTCTGAGATTAATTCTAGCATCCATGAAGTAGGTCGCATAGCTACTGCGATAAGAAAGAATTTATAAAATCTTGAATAAATTCAACACGAAGTAATAATGTTCCCCAGAATCTAGTAGAATAGTATACTTTAGGTAAGATATCTTTATATTTGATTCCTGTTCCTTTGTATTATTATCCAGACTTTACTGTAACAAATAAAATGCCTTGACACACAGGCAAATATAGCCAACATTTCCCTTTTTATAAAAACACTTACACAGATATTTGTTATCTTTATGGCTTTCTAATTCTAATTCTCACTGTGGCAACTATCAATGTTAATTTTGGACACCCTCAGAGACTTCACAGACAGTGACTTGAAGAAATAGAAATCCTATAGTAAAACTCAGACACAGCTTTCCACCTATTACAAGTCAAGTTCACAGCTTCTGTCTTCTAGTAAGTTACTAGCTCAGAATTGATCGTCAATCTACATTTTCTTGTCTTTCATCATTGAAGCCAAAAAAAATGATATACCCCATTGTTATTTGTTGAAATTATTCATTGATGAAGAAGAAGAACAGAGAAGGAAACAGAAAAAGTAAGCAAGTATTATACATAAAAATGTAAAATGAAACATTTCCTTAATTGTGAGTTAGACATATAAATGGACCCAGTTTATTAGTAGGAATTTTGAATTTTTCTGTTTTCCATTCATTCAAAGCAGAGGTTGTCATGTTGCTGAATATCTTACTGTATTAATTTGGTACATTGATCTTAAGGCCTGAAATGTACTCTTGATCTTCAAGATTTTTTTATAATTTAAAATATGTTTATTATTTACTATGTATTATTTAATATTTTGATACTTTGACATTTTACTTTTTTTTCGAGACAGAGTTCTCATTACTTTCAGTAGTGTGCTCTGTCATCACAGCTCATAGCAGCCTCAAACTCTTGGGCTTAAGTGATTCTCTTGCCTGAGCCTCCCAAGTAGCTGGGACTAAAAGCGCCTGCCACAACACCCGGCTAGTTTTGGGTTGTAGTTGTCATTGTTTGACAGACCCAGGCTAAATGTGAACCTGCCAGCTCCAGTATATGTGGCTGGCATCCTAGTTGCTTGAGCTGCAGGCGCTAGGCCGATAGTTTACTTTTTCTAATATTTTACATACAGGATGTATATTTCATATATTGCTTTGAATAAGTTACTTTGAATAAAATTTCTAAGAGCAAAATGCTTAAAGGAATGTGATACACCATTTCTTCGCAAACTAGTTGATTTTACATACATTCGATATTCCATGTAACATTCAATAAAGATAATAATTGTGTTTTTTTTTTGTTTTTTTGGTTTTTTGCATTTTTTGGCTGCAGCTGGGTTTGAACCCCCCACCTCTGATATATGGGTCAGGTGCCCTACTCCTTTGAGCCACAGGCGCCACCCAATAATTGTGTATTTCAAAAAGGCCGACATGAAGACTAAAAATTTACATTGAGCTATACAAGATAAATAACTTAGGAGTTTTCATTCATAAAAAGAACAATTTATTTTGAGAGAGCTAGGTTAGTTCCAAAATGTGCTTTAGCTCTGTACTGATAAACTTGATTAGCTCTTAAAATAATGTTCTTCAAAGAGGACAATAACTTGGTACAATAACCAAATACTGTTTTATCCATATATAGTGAAAGCCAAGTACCTAAGTGATGCTCAAACTGAAACGAAATACATTCATTGAAACCTTTGTCAAAGCACTTTTGGTAAGATGTGCACTGTTTCTTTTAAGCTAGAATCATTCAATAAATGAAACTATTAATGTAGTCTCTCTTTTTCTTTGAAGATTGGTAATTATCAAACAAGTGGCAATGCTAGACTTTAGCTGAACGCTGTGCTTCTTGAAAACAATGAATGCTAAGAAATCTTTTCATTATTTTGTGTTCTAAAGGGTTGCCCACCTCTTACATATGCCAAGCACTAACCACCTCCCCTTCGGGTAAGACTCACTTCTCCTCTTCTCAGACCGCCCCTGAGAATTGTGGTGATTCCCTTGTACCTGAGACTATTAAATGCTAAGCTTCCTTCCTATAAGATATTCATCATTAATGAATGTTCTCTCTATTGCCATAACCTGAATAAAATCATCTCAACTGTTCAATACATATTGTCTTTGAAAAGAAAAAAAAATTGTAAATTTGGATGTATTTTAAATTTTAGTCTTTTTATTTCTGAGTTACTGTGTCTTTTCAAATGTATCATTAAATGTAATTTCACAAAACATTTTAGACATAAATTTAAATGGGAATATATATGTGGGTGTCTATGGTATGCACACATATATACATTATTCTCCTGAACTAAATAAAAGTAAGTAATAAAAACAAGAGAAGTATTAAATGAATATGAAATATTTTTATAAACTGTATATAAATATAGAGAGAGACACGTGCACATATACATACATTAGTAGTTTATGGTGGCTAAATACATGAAGAGATTGGATAGATATAGGCAACTTCAATTTCTTCAACTAAGAATAACTTTCACAAAATCCCCAAAGCGTTCTTGAAATCTTAATATATTTTCTTTTGTCTCTGCAAAATCTTTTGCCTTTAAATGTTAGAACCACAAAACACCTTAGTAAGAGCCTAATGAAAGATAATAAATTAAAAAATGTCTTTCTTCTTCAAAAGTTATTTTTGAAAATGTTTCTGCTAAAGTAAATGTAGAAATAAGGCTCAGTGTTCTCTGAGTAACAAAGTGAAGTCATCATCAGGATATAGATTCTACCCTCCCAAGATGTAATCATGAAGATATATGAGTTTCCTGTTTAGCCTCTCTAAGCAAACTTTAAATTCCAAAAAGGAAAACTGGTGTGTCTCATAATACCTTCCTCTCTCCTAGCAACCACGTTATTGAAACTCACACTGCTAACATTCATTCAAAATTCTCTTTGTAAGCCGGCCTGGGACGAGATGAAGAAAGATAGAGAAAATACACAGGAACAAAACACCTGTGTAGTGCAGAAGTCTACATAATTAAACCTCTCAGAGTGAAGGCAAAACCAAAAAGTCCCACAGATTCCATACACTCAATTTTGAAAAACATATAAATTAATTCCCATAAAGTGTTTTCCATCAAGTTCAATTTCTCTTCCCTTAATCATATATCAAGATCATCTAAGATAAATAAACTTGTCCTAAAATTTACAAAACAGGCATAAGTATAAAAGACAGCGTTAATGCTAATCCGTATACAGAATTCACTGTTACAAAAAGTTTGGGGGAAATACAGAATGTTCGTAAAATTCTTGTGCAATTTAAAATAGTTAGCTATGTTAGTGCATATTCCTAAATGATTATAGTATCCAAAAACATTTCCTAATAATTATTGCCTGAAGCTAAATCTTAATGACATAAAATTCCTGGCATTGTAATAGACACATTCCTAAATAATCTACAAAAATAAATTTAGGAGACAATTATTTTCTTTTTCCACTATCAAAAATGTACATATTTTTAGGTATTTTTTGCAAAACATTACAATTATACTGAATTTGATTAAAATAATAGTGACAGGAGACACTGTTTTTGTAATTTTTAAAGTAAAAATTAGAACAAAATATTAAAGAATATGTATGCATACATATTTCATTTGCAAGAGCTGTATGAAATACAATCCCTGGCTGCAGGATGGGGCAGTGTCAAAGCCTCAAGTTTTATTCTTGAGTAGATCAATCAGTTATCATTTGCCCCAAGACATTGTTTTGACACAGAAAATAATACCTCAAAAAGAAGCCCTCAACAGCAACCTCATAAGAAAACTTTTTCTCTGACTGTTCTGCCCTCTTGCCTCTCAGGCTCATTCTTCTCTGTGGCTAGCTATGGAAACCAGAATCTCTCCTTCCCAGAAAAGCCCTTTGCTCCAAAGCCAGCCATAAGACCTACAAGTGTTACTCCAATGCCCACCCCTCAACCTTGCTATATAAAACATGGCCATAAAGACATTTTTCTTTAGATCGTACATTTTTTGGTGCACTGTATCTCTACACAGTTTTTCACTCCGTTGAGTTACCCCAAAATGGATGATTTCCCGCGTCTCTGGGTCTTCATTCTGAACACTTCTGTTTACATGTTAAATAAATCTGTAAGCCGTGATTAACCTGCTCGTTTACAGGTTGATTCTTTAGCAAACTTCGGAGTGCAAAGGGAAAGCTTTAACCCCTGGCAGCACTGAGGGTACCTATGAATTTCATCCGGCATCCGTTACTTTTCATCATGTTCTGTAACAGTTTGAAGATGGATGTGATTCTATCAAAGCCATCTGTCCCACTGGAGAAAAAATTATAAGTTTATATCGGAATGCTTGAAGATCCACTTACAGTGACATCATTTTCTTCTATTTAAACAAATTGTGTCAATGTATTTATGAATTTCCTAATAAATAAATTACTCAAATTGCCACAAACAATATTAAATATTTACCTATTTCCTGTGACTGTAATCTCTGTCAAATTAAATAAAAACCTTGCTTCGTACCGATTCATTTTGTTACTATGAACAATAAAATATATCCTAAGTGAAAAACATCAAACACAAAATGTTGAATATTCAAAGCAGCCTCAAGCAAATCATAATTCCTGCCCAACACCAAAATGTATAGATTCAAAGGCAGAGGCAAGCATGGACACAGATAAAGTATTCTTTACCTGAAGAATCCTGAAAACCAAAAGATGCAGCAACCAGAACAGACATTTTTCTCCTATAGTATTGTGCATTTCCATTTTGGATGAATACCCGAGTTTTACCGTACATGGAGAGACACTGTTCACACAGGGAAGCTACCACGGTTTGTGGCTTCTCTCTTTATGTTGTTGATGGTGCAGGGAAGGAATTATTTACAATTCCCCCACCCCACTGTCAAGCCTGCTGTAACCCCAGTTTATATATTCCATTTTAAAGTTAAAATAAGCATGGACAAAGATATTATCTCCTGCTCCAAAAAGGACCCTTCCCCCAGTTAGGACCATTAACCCATTCACAATGAGATCATTCATTATTTTGCAAGAATGTCTCTTTGAGATCATTCAGTCTCTCCTATATTTAATCCTTTCCTTCTAGCATGGCATATGATAATTGAGTTAAGTTTTTTTTTGTTATTTTTACAAGCTTAATAAGTGGCTCAAACCACCTCCTTATCCATACCTATGTTAAGATATATGTAGCATATCAGTATATAAGAATACAACATCATATCCGTGCTGAGCTCACTATGTGTTACATTTTATTGTTTAATATTGTTTTGATGAAAGAATAAAGATGAGTGTCTGATTAGTTTTGATATTCTGCAATCTCAGCGCTTTTTTTCTTTGCCTAGACTAATCAATATCCCCTGATTTGAGCAGGTGCTTAAAACTTTTACATTAAAAACAAGCCTGAATTTAAGTGGTATATAATCTCTTTGTAGTAAATCAAAAGAAATTATTAAAAAATGAAAAAAACCATGATGACCTTCAAATTTTATAAACTCTTCCTCTGAATAATTTACAGAAGTTATATTTTGAAATGTATTTATTTTCTGAATTGGCTATGCTACAACAAGCAAGAGCAAAGTCTCCTAACCCACCGTTCATGGGCTTGTGCATAATTGAAGATAATATAGACGCCTACATATTCTCTACTGTGTATTAGTAATGGATAGGCAAGTGGCTTGGAAAATGTTCAGATGCCATTCCACAGCTAACAAATCTTATAAGTAAATGGATATGGGCATCTAATTCTAAAAGGTTGAAACTGATATCTGAAGAGCCTCTGAGATAAGCAATGACTACAATGGCTCTCAAATATCTCTGCTTCCTGGTGTTGGTACCTGGGGAATGTCCTTTCTTGAGTGTGACCCAAACTCTGATATGCTACTAATGTATAGAATAATGTATATGTGATAAGATGTTCCTTGAAAGTCAAGGTTTCAAAACAGACTACTGCTTTACATCTAAGGAGCTCTTTTTCACTCTCTGGGTCGCTCTCTTTAAGAGAAGCCAGTTGTCAAACTCTGAAGTACTCTATGAAAAATAGCATCTTGCAAGATACAGACTCCAGACAACAGCCAGGTAGACAGTAAAGCTTCTTGTCTAACATTCCATGAGAATCTAAATCCTGCCTTGAAGCACACGAATGTGCTTGGAATTTGATCTTTCACAAGTTGGCCTTCGGATAGAACCCCAGCCCTGACCAACAGCCTGACTTACATCACAGGAAACTTAAGTTAGAGCTTTCCAACTCAGCAGTGCCCAGAATTCTGTCACAAGAAACTGTGATATGTAATTCTTTGTTGTTTTAAGTTGTTCATCTTGGGGTAAGTTGTTAACGTAGCAATAGTTAGCTGATATAATCTTCTACCCATAGTTAAGATGTTTTGAGCTTTAGGAAAAAACAAAACTTTGATAGAGGGCAGCACCTATGACTCAGTGGGTAGGGCACTGGCCCCATATACCTAGAGTGGTGGGTTCAAACCCGGCCCTGGCCAAACTGCAACAACAAAATTAAATAGTTGGGTATTGGGGTGGGCGCCTATAGTCCCAGCTACTCGGGAGGCTGAGACAAGAGAATCGCCTAAGCCCAGGAGTTGGAGTTTGCTGTGAGCTGTGAGCAGTTGAGCAGTTGAGTTTGCTGGTAGATGCCACAGCACTCTCCCAGGGCAATAAAGTGAGACTCTATCTCCACACACCAAAAAAAAACTTTGGTAGAGTGAGAAGCTATAGGATGACATGCAGGGATGACAAATAATTAGGGATTTGAGGCATGTGAATGTAGCTGAACAGGTTCACATTTTCAGGTACATGATTGCTTTAGCAGGACATAGGCATTTTAAAAGTCCAGGACAGAACAGGCATTTATATACATATCTTATTCAATTATGTCATATTTTATTTCAGTGTTAATGTCCCATTCATGTCAAATAAATTATGCTCATTGTATTATTGTTATTTTTTCAAATATTGCAATCTGGTGCCCACTATGTGCGATATATATGTCACAATCTTGTTCTTCAGAAATCCTTAAGGGGGAAATAATAATTAATGGGTAGAATTTTATGTTTTTTAAAGACAAACAGCCTTCAGTTTGCATGATAATATGGTACTATAAAAATGACAGGAACTTTCAAGTAATCATGCAGAGAAATCTTAGTAATCAATGGGAAAATTATGAGTGTCCCGTGACATTTAAAATTTTGTTTAAATGTCAAATCATTCTTACAACTGATAGCGATAAATATACATGGAAATAAAAAGTATAATAAATCTAACATTTGGTGCACTGTAATTTAAAACATTAGAAAGAAAAATTAAAGTGTTTATTTCTAAGTAAAAAAAAAAAATTATCTGGAATAATTTGAACAGTGCTTGTCTTCTTGCTGTGTAATTTAAAATGCTAACCAAACAGATTTTTTATGCTTTGGAGAATTGTCTTAGTCTTTTGTAAATTTGGATGGGCTTCCAACATTTAATCTTCCTATTTTCAACATTGTGTGGAATATATCAACGTTCTTTCATTGTGAAGTTTTTTGTTGTTTTTACTTCTACTTTGTCATCTTTACCATTTCACCATCGTCAGTTTTTCGTTTGTATGAATAAATTCACTGCCACTAAATTCTGCTGGCTGTATATTTAGACTCTCAGGAATAGTGGCAGTGTCACCAATCCAGTTAGCTATTTCACTGTAGTATCTGTAGAATATTACAAAAGTATTATATATGCTATATATTAAAATGTATTTCTATTAAATGAAATATATAATACAGTAGTGAATAATGCAATGCTATTAATTTATCATATATTAGTATTACATGTAATAGTATATATAATACACAGCTTCATTTTTTTCGGATGTCGTGCGGGTTTATCACTGAGAGATAAGAAGAAAATACAACTACACACGTCGAGTCAAGAAATGTGACTGATCAGGACAGATTTTATTGCACATGTGATTTCTGGGCTGCAGAATCAGCAGTCTGCATTTTATGCAATCACAGTTTATACATTGTGGTAATTGGAGATTAAACTATGTTCTTAAGCAATGAGCATTATTCAACCAGGGTAGATAAAATTTGTGTATATCAATACTATACAGCATGAGGATTGCCTTATTTAAAACCTGTACTTTGAGATCATCAAATCTTCATGTATTTTAATAGTAGCTCATTCTATCCGAACTCCCTTTTTGGCAGGAAAGTGTTAACACAGCAGGCATAGGTTGCTCTAATTCTGCATATTTACAAGAATGGACTAGCAGTTGGCCAGCTTCCAAGAAAAATGAGCTCTGAGACCTTGAAATATTTTGCTTGGTAAGTGTGTTTTTGAGGGCCTGAGGTTTTGGCCCTGAAGTACCATTTGATGAGGTAGTTTCTGCTTACAAAGTGACTTACCACACTTGACTGTTCTCCCTGTAAGGGGCGAGAATCTGATAGCTGAAACCAGCCACGCACGTTGTACAGGCCTACAGGATAGGCTCCGGACACCAAGGCGTGGGTGAGTGTCCCTGAGTGTTGACACTTTCCCTGTGCACGTGTTGTCGTGTGTTGCTTGGCACACTATGTCCCTACAACTCTATCCCCAGGATACACCTGGAAGATGGAGCCCCATTGCTCCTAAACTATGCCCCGTGTGCATTTTCCCTTTGCTGCTTTTAATTTACATCATTTCACTGCAAACAACATAATTGGGTGTACAACAACTTTTCTGAGTCCTTATGTCCAAGTTCCTTCAATGCTAAGTTTGACAGTTGATAACGCTGACATTTCACTTTGATATTCTTGTTTTACTTTCATCGTGAAGGTACACCCTCATTCTTTCTAATGCATGTGTTGGCTTATGATTGCCTTTCAAAATTTTTGAGAGCATTTTTGTGACACCATAGACAATTCAAAAATTTGTGTCATTTTCAGGTAGCAGTTTCCTGGTGGAACCAATGCAACAAGACAGCTCAAAATAGCAACCAAGTGTTGGGGATCGATGTGGCTAATCAATGTACAGACACAGTGGTTTCAGAATTTCCATTCTGGTGATTTTAATCTTGCAAACGAGCCACACAGGTGACCTGAGATAATGGTGGATAATGATGAGCTGAAAGCTGTAGTGGACATGAATTCATCTCAACCTATGTATGAGCTAGCAGCAAGGTTTGATGTTACTTTTCCAATGATATTAAACCATTTTAAATGAATCAGTAAGGGAAAGAAACCAGATAGATGGATTCTCAATGAATTGAACGAGTGTCCGAGAGAAATCATCTCAACGCTTGCCTTTGTTTCTTGTCACATCATAAAGGCAAACCTTTTCTATACTGTATTGTTACATGAGATGAAAAATGGATTATTTTTAACAATCACAAGCATTCACCATGGTAGTTGGGTAGAGATGAAGTGCCAAAACACAGATCAAAGGAATATTCATCACAGAAAAGCTAAGGGGGTCTGTTTAGTGGACCAGTGCTGGCATTATTCATTAATCTTCATGAAACGTGGTCAAGCAATTATAGCAGATGTCCACTGCAACCAACTGGACAAAATAATGAGGATGCTTGTGATTAAGCAGCTGAGATTGGCAGTAAAAACAGGCGAGACCTCTTGCAAGGCAACTCATGACCACACGACCACATGTACCACAGACAATGCTGCTCAAATTATAGAAGCTGGACTTGGAAACTCTGTCATCCACCATATTCACCACTTTGCACCAACTGAATACCACTTTTTCCAGGCTTTGAATCTCTTCATGAAAGGAAGAATATTCAATTTTCAACAGGCTGTGGAAAACGCCTTTCACGATTTAATTACCACTTGCTTATACTCCATGATGGCATAAACAAGCTACCGTTAAGATGGCAAAACTGTGTTGATAATTTAGATACCTACTTTGATTAATTGTACTGCTCCTTGTTTGAGAAATAATAAACTACACTTTTGATTTCCAATTACAAATTTTGTATTTAATGACCTAATAGTGAGTCATCAAGCCTGAGAATGATCTTGGAGATTCTGACACACCTGTTCACCTTATGCCCTCTGGTATTCAATCCTCCTTTTAAGCATCTTTTATTTATATAGTGACTATTGAGGACAATGAAGCAGCCATTAACCTTACCCACATGAATCCTTTATTTTTTAGTTTTGGGCCGGGACCGGGTTTGAACCCGCCACCTCTGGTATATGGGGCCGGCGCCCTACTCCTTTGAGCCACAGGCACCACCCACCCACATGAATCTTGATGAGAGACAGGGAAATAGGTTACAACTACATGAACAAAATTATACTATTAGTTTGGGTTGTGTTAGTACTATGAAAAGTAGGAGATGATGACATTTTAGGAAGAGAGGTAATGTTAACTTGAACTTTACCTTAGAAATGAAAACAATGTGACTGAAACGTTCATACCCTCATAGCAATCTGAAATTTAAAAACTACAACAAAAAAAGATGCACTCGGCCCAATTCACGGCCTTTTCTGTGATGAAGGATGTGGAATTATTAGGATATTGTTTCCAGGGAAAACCTATTTCATAGTCTAATGTATAATACTAATAAAAATTACTTTTCTCTGCTCGGCACCTGTGGTTCAAGCGGCTAAGATGTCAGCCACATACACCTGAGCTGGCAGGTTGAAATCCAGCCTGGGCCTGCCAAAAATGACAATGATGGCTGCAACCAAAAAGTAGCCAGGCATTGTAGCAGGTTCCTGTAGTCCCAGCTACATGGGAGGATGAGGCAAGAGAATCACTTGAGCCCAAGAATTGGAGGTTGCTGTGAGCTGTGATTCCAAAGAACTCTACACAGGGCGACAGCTTGAGGGTCTGTCTCAAAAAAAAATTACTTTTCTTTACATTAAAAAAAAAAAAGTAAGTAACATTTGACCAGTACTAGAATGAGTTGTGGTCACAACAAGATGCAGGAACAATCACTGAAACGTCTCTGAAATGAGAATATTGAGACAGCAAATGTTCTTTGAGCTCATTTAGTGAGAATGAGATTTGTAGAATACAGTAGTTAGATTTGTAGAAAATACCTATAGAGAGGTAGTTAAGCCCATTATGGAAGACCTAATAAAGTATGATACTACGCTTTCTTTTATATGTATGAAGAAAGTGATAGAATTTAAGTTACATTTTATATTATTGTGGTCTCTCCATGTAGATTACACTCGAAGGAGAGAACAGGGTGGCTGTAGGAACATCAAAAAGACAGCAAAGTTTAAGTGAAAATATCCAGCTATAGCAACAGCTGTAATTTGCAAGAGTGTGTACATCTATCAATACTGATTCATATGTGGGGCTAAGTACCTTACAAATTATATTAAAATACATGAAATTAGTTGAAACAGCCTCTAAAGTGATTGTAGAGCATGTTAAGTAGAAAGAGATGTTGTTATTCAGCATTTTAAAGGAAAATATATTTAAATGGAATTGCCAAAGTAGTATGAGAAAAAATAGAATTTTATTAAGAAATATTTTCCAAAAAGAGGTAGGACCAATTGTATCAATTACTTTACAATGAAAAACATGTTAAAAACTGACAAGCAGGCATTATTTACTCTTAACAGACAACTTTCCCTCTCACATTCAAATTCATTCATTTATTCAACAAGAGTCTCATGCTGTGCAGAACCATATTCTAGGCACATGGGTTTCATCACTGGATAAAATTTACATCACTGAATAATATACATACTATGCCTAGTTCCTAGAAATGTACGTTCTGGTTGGGGACTACGCCCAATAAGTTATCACAGCAAATAGATAAAATATCTTGTATCAGGGGATAAATATACAAATAAAAATGATAAAGCAGAACAGAATGAAGAAAAGCAGAGGATGTGGAAAGGAGTTATTAAATTGTGTGATTAGTTATAGACTTCGATACAATAGTAACATTTGAGAAAAGACTTGAGAAGGATGAAGCGAAATTAGCCATGAAAACGTAAAGGATAATCGTGTCCCAGGGATATTTCTAGAGCATAGACCATAAGATAAATGTGCCTGGATTATCAGGGCAACAGTGAGGATATCAGTGCGCTTAAAGCAGAGTTAAAGGGAAGAGAACAAAGAGCAGTCACAGAGGAGGTCAGCATATGGACTCTGATACTCACTCTGCACAACTTAAAAGACATTTCCAGGTATTGGAGCAGGATGACAAGTCCGGTTTAGGTCTTTTTAAGGAACATCTTGTATGCTCCCTAGAATCCGGCTTTCTGTGGTAAGAATTCAAGCAGAAAGAACAATTTGGAGTTTATTACGGTAATCCAAGTAATATATTATGGCATTGCAAGTTACAGGTGCGGAAGATATAGTAAGTGGAATATTTTGTGTGTGTTCTTAAGGTAATATAATTTCCTGATGGACTGAACATGTGTTGCAAAAGAAGTGAGGAATTGGATGGCGTCTGTGGCTCCAGGAGTAGGGCGCTGGCCCCATATACTGAAGGTGGCAGGTTCAAACCCAGGCCTGGCCAAAAACTGCAAAAAAAAAAAAAAATAGACATGAGAAATTGAGATTAGGAGTGATAGTCACAAGGTCATCTTTATTAATCTTTAGGCAATACAGTGACCTTTCAAATAGCAAAGTTGAAAACATAATTTAATATGAAAGTCTAGAGTGAGAGAGCTTTGGGCTTGAGAAAATAGCATCAACAAGCAGGAGCACCTTTAATTTACTGCAGTCACCAATTACCGGTAGCAGCGTCCATCCTCGTCCTTTCCTCTTCTGTAATGATGAGCACGGCCCTTCCCTGTGTACCATACCTGACAGTTCCTTCTATACCTGACGACAATCTCTCTCCACCCGTCTTTTCAGAACTCTGACCGTGCCGTTTATTCCACTATATTTTCCCTCAGGCATTAAAGATTTTCTTAAACATTCTTAAACCCCATAACATTTCATGTAAATGTTAAGGGTCCCAATATTGGAAACCTGTTGTTAGACTTTTGTTCCTTGAACCCTTGGCAACATCAAAGCCGTGAAGAAAATGGAGGAGAAATATTCCACTTCCAGCGCAGTTAGGAAAAAATGTCATAACCTTCGATCATGATCCGAGAAGCACACCTGAGAAATAATTGATCAAGGTAAGGGCTTTTTTATTTTGTTTGTTTGGTTTTTGCAAGTAAAAATACGGTTATTAAATGTTCATCTGTGTCTTGATGGGATCTCAATGTTAGAAGTTTGAGATTTGGGGTAGAAAATGTCCAGGATGTGGCAGGATGTTTCTTTTTTGTGTGCCCAAACCTTAAGTATTAACAGCATCAGCCTGAGATTGCTATAACCAAGAATGGTTCTAAGTATTCCAAAATTCTTTCAGAGAGCTGTCCTCTGTGTTGAGTAAGTGTAAAATCTTATCACTTAGAACAATTTGGTTTAGGTTCATAACTAGAAAGTCAAAGAAATGGCTTCTGCTTCAAGTTCACAGGGGGCAGATTGAATGACAGCAGAGGAACATTCGTGTAGAAATGCCTCTTGTATTATCTATGGTCTAGCCTTCTAATTATAAGACATTAGTGGAATTAAAATCTGCTCAAAGACCTTTTCTGGTTCTGACATAAGAGGCTGCATTATAAACCACATCAATGGTGGTGGAAAACATACAAATATGAATGTCAGTTATTTCTGAATAGTGATTTTATAAGGAAGTATAATTTATCTCTTTATATTAATAATTTCATTTCACTACGTACATTTCTATTTTGTAAAATAAAATAAATTTAGCAAATTAAATTGTAAATTTAGTGATGAGAATATTTCATCCACCTTTCAAAAGTAATTAATATTAGTGCAATTTTTATTGCTTGAAATACCACAGTGGATTAAATATCTTAGCATTTTTAAAAGAAAAGTTAAAATGTACCCTAACCTTAATAACTATAGTGTTGTATAAATTAACAATCAAATAAATGTCCTATCAGTATAGATAACTTGATGAATAAGATGATTGAATTTGCTGTTGCAGTTTTAATTAACAGGCTAGCCTCGATGCAGGAGTACTTTGAAATTTTCGTCAAGTGGTGTTGGAATAATTAAAGTCAAAGACATTTAAAAAATCATTCTAACACCAACCCACGCTATTTCTGCTGTAAGGTTGGTACAGCCACCAGCCACATGAGGATATTTTGGTCAGTGATGGACTGTATATACCGTGTATGGTGATGGTCACCTAAGATTAGGATATCAGGCTTCTGGTGTACCTTTTATGTCTAGATACATTTAGCTAAACAATGGTGAATACTATTCTGTTACAATTGACTATAATATTTAGTGCCTTAACATTCCCTACAGATTCATTGACTGGAATACGTGGGACATATCCTATAGCCAAGGTGTTCAGTAGGTTATACTATCCAGTGTAAATAAAGGTAAGTACATTCTATGCTGTTCACACAACAAAACCCCCTCAACAATGCATTTTTCAAAACGCAACCCACCATTAAGCAACACGTGATTTTATTTTTTTAATTTCAAAACAGTGAGGAGGTGCAAGTGTTTATGCTCCATGGATGAATTACATAATGCTGGAGTCAAGGCTTGTAGTGTGTCCATGACAGAGCAGTGTACATTGTACCCCACGGGGGCGTTTTTATCCCTCACGGCCCCCCAGCCACTCTCCTTCCTTGTTAGTTTCCAATGTCACTGTGTGTACCTACCCATTAGGCACCACTTATTCGTGAGAATATGTGGGGTTTTCTTCCATTCCTGAGATTCTTCATTGAGGACACTTTTCTCCAGTTACATCCAAGTTGCTGCAACTGACATTATCTTATTCCTTTTTGGTATTGAGCAGAAATCCATGGTGTAGGTTAGTGTGTGTGTATATGTGTGTATATATATATGCACACCATAGTTTCTTTATCCACTCATGAACTGATGGGGACTTAAGTTAATTCCACACCTTTGTGATTATGAATTAAGGTACAATAAACATTAAGGTACAGATGTCTGTTTGATATACTGAATTCTTTCCTCTGTGTTGATATCCCGTAGCGAGATTGCTGGATTAAATGGTAGGTCTATTTTTAGTCCTTTGAGGAATGTCCACACTATTTCCCACAGAAGTTGTACAATTACGTCAACAGTATATAAGTGCGCCTTTTTTTTTTTTTTACCACACCCCTGTTAACATCTATTGTCTTTTGAAATTTTAATAATGGCCATTCTGACAGGGATAAGGTGGCATCTTGTTTTGGTTTTAATTTACATTCCCTGGTGATAATTATCTTTTCAAAGAATCAGTTTGTGTTCCATGGACTCTTTGTATTTTTTTATTTCTATTTTATTTAGGGGTAGGGCCCCAAAATGTACAGTGCACAGTGTGGGTAGGGCCTTTGTGGTTCAATGCACATGACACTGCCAGTTCCAGAACAGTGGCTGTTGGCTAGGTGAGTATCGGGACCTTTGCCAGCTTTGGGCAGGTCACAGAATCTTGGCCAGTGGCTGGGTGGTTCTTCAGACCACAGCTCCTCAGTGACCAATGGCTACTGAGGCTGGGTGATGTGTAGCATGCCAGTGGCAAGTTACAGTGGCTGTGGACCTCTCTCCTCCCAGGTCTGGCTGCAGCACCTTCTGTAGCAGCAGGAGATGCTGAGGTCCCTCAGAGCCCCTGGTGGGTGGTGGAGAGGCACACTGCACCCAGTCATGATGAACAAGAGAGTGGCTGCCCTCCATGCACCCTCTCTGGCTCAGCAGGGGCAGTGGGCAGTGGAGCCAACCTGTGCATACAGTGGGCCTTCTGGAGTTGAGCGGTCAGGATGGGGTCAGTGAAGTCTCCTAGGATCCACTGCTGAGGGTTCCCCACTGTGCCTGTTTTCTTGTGAATGTTGCTGCACAGTCTCATACACTTCTCTGGTCAGTGCAGAGGACTCTGCCATAGGCCCCTGCACAGACTGGGCTGCCGTGTCTGCAGGGGTGTGGAGCCCCCGGGTTCTCTCCCCAACCCTTCCCCACTTTCCCAGATGCCTTACAGTCCAGCTGAGAAGATCACCTCACCTCTCTCTCCTTCACTGTGGTTCTCTCCAGTCACTTTTCTGACGATTAACAGTGTTCTCTTCAAGGTCCACCTCGAGGTGTACATTTACCTCCAACGTTTGATCTTCTTGAGAGCAGTGAGTGTGGGCTGTCAACTTGTCGGCACCCTGGCTCTGGTCCTACGTGACTATGCATTAAAAATGCTCTAAATACAGTCTTACCAGAAACTGTAGTCAATAAGGTTGATAAGGAATGAGAAAATAGCTAATGGATTTAATCATTCTAATGTGTTACTTAATAAATAAGTTGTATAAATTCTCTAACTCATATTAGGTAATATTAAATATTCATATTTAAAATAAAGTATACCTAAAAACTAATATTAACATACTGATAACTAATATGTTATTTTGAAATCATGTTCCTAATTTATTTTTAAAGAATAAAAATATTATCAGAATGAAACTGTTATTTAGTGTATCTGAAATTCAATTAAGTTTTTGTTTAGCAGAATCAATACCATACGTGTAAGACTTGAACATATAATAAGCAAATTCCTGGGATGGGAATCTTATTCTCCTTTCTTCAATATAACAGCATGAATGCTAGCATATTGAAATGTTATTTCTTTTGTCACAGTTTTAAACTCATCTTCTCTAGGATAGTAGGGTTAAATCTGCAATAAAATAAATTAAGAAACAATATTATTTACAGCAATCACAGAAGTAGCATTTATTTTAATCTTGGCCTTGTGATATTATTTGAGAGCTCATTTATCCATTGCCATTTATAATTTGTGAATCAATTTGTAAACAATAGCACTGCCTATATAGTTTTTTCTGTGAAATTTTACTTAAAAATATTTTGTGGGTTATTTAGAAGGACATATATTCTTTTATTTACTTTTGTCACTAGTCTCAAATTCCTATTTTTGCCCTTCCATTTACATGCAGGTTGCCATTTCAGAAAACCTCCTGTGTCTAAGGAAACACACACTGGTCTCCAGGCATTTTTCTTGTCCATATCATGTTCAGTATGATAACAATTATATATATAGGAGTTTATACAGACCATAACCCCCCTGGTTTATCATTCAGACCCAAATACTCATGATACATTAGTGAAGCAAACATACCTTGAGACTTTTCTGGAAAAATCAGGATGTTTTTTCATTGTATTAATAGGATTTTTTTTTTTTTGAGACAAGAAAACAATTTCATTGCTTGTTTCCTCCATTTGTTATAAGAGCCTTGAATTAATGTGAATCCTAAAGATTACATGACAGCTCACGATTTGCTTTCTTTTTAGTTGTATAGTATATATAACAGGTTATTGGATAGTTCAATATATATTCTAGAGCAGGACAGAGAACTCTATTTTTGAAGGTGATACTGAATGCAACTACTAATTGTGGTATCTTTAGTTTAGAGTGCATGGGATAATTGAAACTATAAATTATTTATCTGGAAACATATAGTGGACACATTGCATTCTGAAGATTTCCTGAATAAGAGGCGGTGTTCAAGAACTACAAAGTAAGCATGTGCTGTAAACACCTGAAAGGCATTTCAAATCCACATTAGTTACTGTAAGTACACAGCGGTTATGGGCCCATGGAATTCTTACGTGAAAAATAGTAATAAGTTTTAAGGAATCTACTAGGCAATAAAATAAGTCATCTACTAACAATATCTAATAAGGCAGCTTGTAGGCGGTAAGATAAGGCACATGCACAAAAATGTACGTGCCATTTGTGAAGATTGATTATATTTAAAGTAGTTACAATGTTGAGTGGCAAGTAATAATCACTGAATTATGGTGTCTGTTAATTGAAAATTCTATAGCAAAAGTATTATATCCATAATTTAAATGACATTTTTTCTTTAATCAAATGATAAAAATTGCCCTTTGTCTTGAAAGCTAATTTCAAATGCAATTGTTGTTAGAGAAAAAAAATTAAATATAGCGTGAAGGAAGATGTGCACATTACACACCTGGATAAATATTTCTTAAAGTTTCGATTATTCATCACAAAATAACTGAACTTGTTTCAGTACTAATCTCTAGAGGTAATTAAAAACAAGAAGATGCACAAATAATGTAAAGAATTTTTTCCTATAAAGAAAAATAAATTTAATTAACATTCTGTGTTCTTTCCAAATCCACATTTCCATATGCAAGAAAACATTTAACCAGTTACTTTTTAAGTATCTTTACAGTATTTTTAAAAGCGTAGGCCCAAGAAAACAAAAGCACATCTAGTTTTCTATATTTAATATAATAATGATTTTTATCTTTACAAAGTTATGAGATCGTATTTAAAACAAAAAACAAAAACAGTTTCATATATACAACATAAAGCACTTGTGAATAATTCTCAAACCACATTATTGGCTTTTCATTTGCTCTAGAAATAATAATATATATTTAACAGCAATTTGAATGATCACAACCATAAAAAAACCAATTGGCTTTCCCCAGGAATTTATCAATATGGGAAATAAGGTCTGATGCTAACTAGTACGAAGGAAATAACATTTAATGGTCATATACTTAGTTTACTGATTTGCTTTTGAAGAATTACACACAGTGATGTTTTTCCTTTAAATACTCACCTTTTATTTCTCAGATCTAAACAAAAGGACACTTCACTCATACAAGATTATAACAAATACTTTTCAGCACCCAATATAGGCCCTGGTGAGGACCCAATATAGGACCTGGTGGGGACCTCATCTAACCTTCCCCCCCGGTGGGGACCTAACTGAGGACGTGTTAGATGTCATTAGGACTGAACACTGGGTGTTTTTGCTTTGCATTTCTCTGATGATTGGGAATGAAGAACATTTTTTCTTGTTTATTAGCCATTCATCCATCTTCCTCAGAGAAATCTCTGTTCACGTCTCTTACCTAGTAATAAATGAGATTTTTTTCTTTTTTTGTTGTTGGTTAATTTGAGTTCTCTATAGATCCTAGTTGCCTACCCTTTATCAGATTGTCAACATACAAATATCTTTTCCATTCTGAAGATTGTCTTTTTGCTTTATTTACTGTGTCTTTAACTGTTCAGAAGCTTTTCAGTTTAGGTCTCATTTGTTTATTTTTGTCACTGTTGCAAATGCAGCTGAATTCTTCTTCGTAAAATCTCTCCCCAGGGTGACATCCTCAAGAGTTTTCTCCCCCCATCTTCTAGGATTTTTATTGTTTCATGTCTTATATTTAATTCTTTCATCCATCTTGAATCAATTTTTGTAAGTGGCAAAAGGTGTGGGTCCAGTTTCAGTCTTTTACATGTGGTTAACCTGTTCTCCCAACACCATTTATTAAATAAGGATTCTCTTCCCCAGTTACACCTTTGTTTGGTTTATCAAAGATAAGATGGCTATAAGAGACTGTTTTCTTCCCAGTGAGAATAGCCCACATCACAAAGTCCCAAACTTGGAGATGTTGACACAGATGTGGAGAGAGATGAACACTTTACACTGTTGTTGGGACTGCCAACTCTTATAGCCTCTTTGGAAAAAAGCATGGAGAAACCTTAAAGAACTCAAAGTAGACCCCCTATTTGAACAAACAGTCCCATTACTAGGCATCTACCCAGAAGAAAAAGCATCATTCTATTCTAAAGACATTTGCACTAGATTATTTATCACAGTTCAATTTATATTCACCAAGATGTGGAAACAACCTAAATGCCCATCAACCAAGGAATGGATTAATAAACTGTTATATGTATACCATGGAATACTACTCAGCCATGAAAAAGGTGGAGACTTTACAAATTCTGTATTAACCTGGATGGAACTGAAACACACTCTTCTTAGTAATGTATCACAAGAGTGGAAAACCAAATATCCAATGTACTTAATACTACTGTGAAGTCAGTAGATGATCTAACCCCTGCCCATAAGAGAGAAAAACTCAATTCAAGTTGGAGGGAGGGGTAGGGATAAGGTGGGAGAGGGCAGGAGTGGAGGGGATTGGTGTGCTTCTACTTAATGGGCCCAATGTAATGATATATAGCACACTTTTGGGGGTGCAGGACACAACTCCAAGAGGGACTCTACTTAACAACCACAAATACTATAATCTACTCATTTGAACCCTTGATACAGAGAGGGTGCACCCAAGCTTGGTCAGTCCCAGCCACCCAGGAGGACCTGCCACACCTTCTGCATGTCCACCCTGGGGGTATTGGTGCAGCAGAGGAGGGGGGCCAAAGCTGGAGAACCAAGTGTGGCAGAGAAGGCAATTGGGGAAGCCCATGGGTCCCTAGTTAGTTGAGAGAGACGGTGACACAGCCCGTGCTGCTGCCGGTGCCAACCCCAGAACCACTGTTGGACCTGGGGAGCTCTCCTGTGGCTGCAGTACTCCCCTGTGAGCACTTCAAAGGCCTAAGGATGATATAGGGTTCACCTATTCAGGGATGAAAGGGGATCCCCTCATTTCCTAGGTCTGGGCAATTGAATGTAAGTTTCCTAGGCCTGGACAGTTTCATGAATGGACAGTACCATTCATTGATGAGCTCATTCATATTACCTCAGCAGAAGGGACTGTATTCATCCCTTATTAACAAGTCCCGGCCAACTGTAACTACAAAGGACCCATGAGACTATGTATACTCCTAGACAAAGGACCCAGGCAGAGAGGAGAGATTTTTTCCAAATTGGGTTTTTCCCTTTGGCAGAAGCTCTGGTGCTTTTTCTGTGTTATTTTTTGTAAAATATATCCTGTCTTACCACTGATCTATGATCAGTGATCTAGAATCCCTGACACCAAGGACCTACTGAAGAAGAAATTGCAGTAACACACTCACATTAACTTGAATTAAAGAAGAAAAAGACTGAAGACTCACTGTAAAGTAAACCAGACAGCCATGAGCCTTTAAGATAAGGCAGATTTTTGAAACTTTTCTGCTTTTAGGTTGGTGAATAGTGGCTAGACAGCCATTATTATAAAAATTACTTTTTTCCACAAATAAAGACATCACCTATCTGGAGAGTATATCCTGCCACTTGCTTTTGTCATTTAAGAAGTGCTCAGCAGAGAGAAAATTTAATATAAGCTTTTATTAAAAGGCAACTGTGGCTTAATATCAAAGGCAATACAGAGGCTTCCCTGAAAAAAAGGAAGAAGATTTTCAAACTCCTTTGGGGCAATCCAAGACCATTACCCTCGTTCAGAGTTCATTCTTCCTTTTCCATAGCTTTTCTCATTTTTACCCTTTCCCTATAGGTAGGGGAGAGAATGGGAACATTACTTTTGTGATCTAGAGTCAAATAAAGTTGCTACTGTTACATTAACATATCTTTCTCTTGTCAGATTCCACTCCCCCTCCCCTTTTTTTTCAGGTCCTCCCAAAGACACTGCCATCACCTACAACCTTCCCCACAAAGATTTTATTTAGACACACCATATTCATTTATTCATTTCTGCTCATTCTAAAATTTAGATTACTCAAGTATTTCAGCAACAATTTTTTATAAAAACAAAATTTAAAAAATGGTTAAAAATTAGCTTTTCAATAACTGTTAAGTTCTTCAGTTAATTCTAAACTTTATATAAATTTTAAAATAATCTCTCTTGTGCATATATATTATGTTTACTCAGGCTATTGCTTTCTATTTAATTCAAAATTGTGCCAATGAATAAGATAGTGAAGGGCCTTCTGCTTGCCAAGAATTCCATTTTATGAGTTTTTCTTTTGGAGTAATTTGGTATCAAGTATATTTATTGGGAGCTCCTTGGTTCAATGTATCTAAAATTCTGGATTTTTTTTTTTTTTTTTACAAAACAGCTTTTTAAATGAATCACTAAGCAGGGAAGTTGGGGAAAAAGTCAGAGTCCAGAAACTATAAGAGATCATGAACCAAAAAATGTTTATCAAGTATTAAAGTTGATGTTTACGTCTGAATCAGGTGTCAGTCTCTACATATTGATTTCACACACACACGCACACACTCACATATATATATATATATATGCGCAATATTTTTTTTGTAACATATCTGTTCCAATTCTTTTTTTACTGATTGGGTTATTTCCTTCATTGTGTTTGTTTGTTTTTAATTTGGGGGGATACATTGAGGTTACGAAGAACCAGGTCACATAGTTGTATTTGTTAGCCAAAGTCCCCCTTATAATTGTGTCCCACCCGCAACAGATGTGTCACACACCATGACCCCCCACTCTATCCCTTCTTTACTCTCTCTGCTCTCTCTGCTTACCCCTTCCCCCACCCCTTACCTTATACTGGGTCATTAATTATCCTCATACCAACATTGAGTACATAAGATTCTTGCTTCTCCATTTTTGCGATGCTTTACTAAGAAGGTGTTCCACTTCCATCCAGGTTAATACAAAAGATATAAAGTCTCCACCTTTTTAATGGCTCAATAGTATTCCATGGTATACATATACCACAGTTTGTTAATCCATTCCTGGGTTGGTGGGCATTTAGGCTGTTTCCACATATTGGCAAGTGTAAATTGAGCTGCGATAAACAGCCTAGTGCAAATGTCCTTATGGTAAAAGGATTTGTTTTTCTTCTGGGTAGACGTCCAGTAATGAGATTGCTGGATCACAAGGGAGGTCTAGTTGAGTTCTTTGAGGATTCTCCATACTGCTTTCCAATAAGGTTGTATTAGTTTGCAGTCCCATGTAAAAGCGTTCCCTTCTCTCCACATCCATGGCAGCATCTGCAGTCCTTTATTGAGTTTTGAAAATTCTTTATATATCCCATATGTGACAAATATTTAAGAATATTCTCTCTTGTTCTAAAACTTTTCATTTTGTTCTTAAGGTACATATAATAAAGATGTCCAAGTTAGGTCCAATGTATTAATATTTTAATTTATGCATGGGTCATATTTAATAATTCTACCTAATTTAAGCTCACTGTGGTTTTCTTCTACTCTTTTTGGTGAAAGTTTTGCAATTTCAGTGTTAGTTGTAGTACTAGTTCTATGATCAGTTGAGTTTTTTTTTTTTTATTAGAGTGAGAGTAGAAATTAAAGATAATACCCAAATTTTTCTATATCACTTATTGAGAAGAATTCCCCTTGCAACTTTAGTGAAAATCAGCTGATTACATACATTTTGGTGTATTGTTTGACTGCAACTTTGTTTTACTTTTTCAAAGATATTTGAATATTATAGCCCCCTTTCTCTCTCTCTTTCTTTCTTGCCTTCCAATAACAGTAACTTTACTTTATGGAACTATGAGAAGCTCTAAAATCTTTTTTTTTTTTTTGCAGGTTTTGGCCGGGGCTGGGTTTGAACCTGCCACCTCCAGCATATGGGGCCGGCACCCTACTCCTTTGAGCCACAGGTGCCGCCATCATATTTTGTATTTCGTGTCGTAGTACTATCATCAGCTCTTTCTCTGAGAAGCATTGGTTCTTTTATTGAAGGATACTATTTAGAAATCTAGATCTGGATATTCTTTGTGCTTGTTCCTACTAAGATTTCTAAGCTTTCTTTGATAACAGAGCAAGAAAATATATGTAATACACTAATAAATATATAAACACATACTTATAGACCTTTCTATATGTAAACATCTATATCATATGGTTCGTGCACACATGTTCAACTGTAATATATTCTTACATGTGTCATCCTGGGCTCATCTCCTGACTTATTTGTAAACCACTGTGATTGTCAGCTAGATATGCATTTTCAAACAGTTGGATAAATACTCCGGAAGTGAGTATAGGATCACATAGTAGGACACTTCTGAAGTAACCAATCTATCAACATTATCTATGAGATGAGCTATAGTTTTATCCTGTGAGTGCTCTTTATGAAGTTGAAAAATTCCTTTCTATCCCCAGTTTGATGGGAGTTTCCTCTTTTCTTTGATCACAGATAGATGTTTTGTTTTCACTTTTTGCATCACTTGATATAATTATAGGTAGTACCTGGGTTACAAAAGAGATAGATTCTGTAGATGTGTTCTTACGCTGAGTTTGTATGTAAACAGGAATAGGTACACTTAGCTATTACTAGTAATAGCCTCCATTTGTAAGTGCTAGGATTTAAATCTGTATAGGATTTTTTAAGAGATTGGTATAGTAGATTATAAAATTAATTTTTAAACTTTGAAAAGTCAACACAAGAATATATCCCACTTAGTTGTGACACATAATTCCATTATTGAATTTGATTTGCTAATATTTTGTTAAAAATTTTTGTTCTGGCTCGGTGCCTGAGGCTCAAGTGGCTAAGGGGCCAGCCACATATACATAAGGTGGTGGGTTTGAATCCAGCCCGGGCCTGCCAAATAACAATGATGGCTGCAACCAAAAAATAGCCGGGCATTGTGGCAGGCGCCTGTGGTCCCAGTTACTTGGGAGGCTGAGTCAGGAGACTTGCTTGAGCCCAGGAGTTGGAGGTTGCTGTGAACTGTGATGCCACAGCACTCTACCCAGGGGGACAGTTTGAGACTCTGTCTCAAATAAATAAATAAAATTTTTGTTCCTATGTTCATGATAGATATTGGTTGCATTTTTTCTTTTAGTAATTTCTGTGTTTTGTTTTGGTGTTAGTATAATGCTAATGTTATAGAATGAGTTAATAAATCCTCTCTCTGTTACTATTTCATGAAAGACATAGTAAAAAATAATTGGTATTATTTTTCTCTTAAATATTTGGTATAATTCACTACTGAAACCATCAAGGCCTGAAAGGTCATCAGTTGTTTAGTAATGCATATGTGTGTGTATCTGTGTGTGTGTGTGTGTGTGTGCATGCACGCATATAATATGAAGGTATATTTGAGTATATATTGAGAAATGTGTATATACATTCAAATATTTCTCTTCTAATACTGGCAATCTGTATCTTTCAAGGAATTAGACTATTTTGTCTAATTATCATATTTAACAACATAGAATTCTTCATAGTATTTTTTTATTAATTCATTAAAAGCAATGGCATTAGTAGTGACAGTGATGATTCCTTACTGTTTGTGTAGGCTAGCTTAGAGGTTCATAATTTTTATGTTCTTTGTAAAAAACAAATGTTTATAGAATGTTTTAACTCTCCCTTCTGTTACTACATCATGGAAATGACTCCTGATTCTAGTTTTGCTGATTTGTTGTGTTTTAAATTTATTGACTGACTGCTCTAATTTTTATTATTTTATTCTATTTATTATCCTAGGCTTAAATTGCTCTTCTTTTCTTTAGTTTCCTGATATAGTAGTTTATTGATTTTAAATCTTTCTTTCTACTATATGTATTTAGTGCTACAAATTTTTCTTTAAGCATTGTTTGCTCTATTATGCATTTCTTGAATGCTTGTACTTTTACGTTTTTTTTTCTTTTTCTTTTTTTTTTTTTATGAGAAAGGGTGCACTGTTCCCGGAAGCACTGCAATACCAGGTCGATGCGCGGAGTGGACGGAGCAAGCTCCTATTCCAACTCCCTACTCCAAAACTCCATTTAATATATTGTCCTCAGATAGAGGCCGTATCAGATATTAAACTAATAAGAACAGATACTACACTTGATCTTAGCCAAAAGGCTGAGAAGCAATTCATTTATTTTTTTCAAAGTATCATTTAATTTCTTTTGAACTTACCTCTTTGTTCATGGGTTTTGTAGAAGTTCATTGGTTAAGGATTAAGTAGGAAATTTTACGTCTGCATTATTTATTTCTAGGGTGATTTCATTATGTCCTGAAAACATACATCAATTATTTTTATTTTTTAATATTTAAAATGTATTTATTATACAGAATGTGGTTATTCTTAGTAATTGTCTCATGCAAACTTGAGAAGGATATGTATTCCTTTTTATTAGAATGTAAATTAGCTGCTTTTAGAGCAAAGGGGGTTAATCCTTGATAAATGAATGGGTTAATGGGTTATCATGGGAACAGGACTGGTGGCAGCATAAAAAGAGAGATAAGTGATTCCTTGTGCTACTCAGTACTGTGCTGAGTCCTTGCTAGCAAGAAGATTCTCACCAGGTGCATTCCCTTGACCTTGGAATTTTCCATCTCGTAACTATAAGATTCTTGGCTTCTTCATTTTTTATTCCACTGCACAAAAAAAATGCAATGCTTTGTGCTCATATGTTATATCTCTTCTAATTTCTGTTATCTCTGCCATTAACTTTCAAGCACTTAAATGCCATGTTGCACATATTGTCTACTTTATACTGCAGTCTTGTTGTGAATGTTTTAAAATAATAACTAAGAAAATGACATGAAGGCTATGTTAACCAGTTTGATGGAAGGCTTCTATTTTTAGTAATCTTGGGAATGATATAAAATATCTATAATCTTACTAATACCTAATGTAGTACAACTAATATGAAAGTCATATTAACTAAATATGTCCTTTATTGTCTTAGAAAGGACCTCTGCAAACTAAATTAGTTGTTTTCTATCTTGTCATATTTTTGTTTTCCCCCCACCCATATTGAGATACAATTAACACATAAAGTGTGTATATTTAGAATGTAAACACTAAGATGCTTTGATAAAAATATATTAGCACATTGGGTGATTATTACTACAATTGAGCTAATCAACATCACTTCACAGAATTACCATTTTTCTGTGCGGAGGGGTATGTGGACTTATTTGAGACATTATCATTTTAAGATATATTCGCTAATTTTAAGTATACAAATACCCTTTATACTTTATTCTTTCTTTCTTTCCCTCTTTAGTCAGTTTTTTGTTTGTTTCTTTGCTTTTTGTTTGTTTGTTTTTATTTTTGTTTTTGAGAAAGTGTCTCTGCTGTTGCTCTGGCTAGAAAATACTGGCTTCATTGTGAGAAAGGCATAGCGGTTCAAGGTAGTCCTGAAAATAATTGAAAAAAGCAAGCTAAGTTTCAGCAAAGCAAATACATATATATATATAATACATATGGTATTATGGTGAGCATTTTTTCATATGTAGCCATTCATCTGTATTCTTTAGAGAAAGTTTTATTCATCTTTCTTGCCCAGTAATACATAGGATTGGTCAGTGTTTTTTTCTCTATAGATCCTAGTTATCAAGCTTTTGTCCAATTCATAATACGCAAATATATTTTCCCATTCTGAAGTTTATATGTTTGCTTTGGTTGTTGTTTCCTTAGCTGTACAGAAGATTTTCTGTTTAATTAAGTCCCATTTGTTTATTTTTGTTGTTGTTGTAATTGCCACAGAAATCTTCTTCATAAAAACTTACCCCAATATCTTCAAGTGTTTTCCCTACACTTTCTTTGAGGAATTTTATTGTTTCATGCCTTAAATTTAAATTCTTTTTCCATCTTGAATCAATTTTTGCAAATGGTTAAAGGTGATAGGTACAGTTTCAGTCTTTTACATGTGGTTATCCAGTTCTCCCAACACCATTCATTGAATAGGGATTCTTTTCCCCATATACTTCAGAAGCAATTTTAATGAAAAAGAGCAAAGGTTATACATAATCAGGGGATTCTTGAATCACTTTACACATTCATACTATCAAAGATAAATTTTCTTATAAGGTTTCCAATACAATATGAATTTATAGCTGTTAGAATTCTTGGTGAGATAGAGTAAAAGTATTATTTAGCCCCGAGGAGTTAATGGTCTGAATATCCAGTTGTGTATATTTTGTACTAACCATATATACAGCTATACTTAAATTTTTCAGATTTGACAAAATGATAGGAATTTTATGCTGAAGGCAATCATCTTCCAAACAGTGTAACAGTGTGAACCGAAATGCTGAAAATGTCAACATTTCACACATCATTGATTCTTAATATTTCTGAAGCTGTTTTTAGTGTCCTGTGGCTACAGCTAAAAACAAAATTACATCCTTGTTGTAGTACTTTTCAAATTCTTAGCATTTTATGAACCAGAGCAAACAACATTGTGTTGTTTTTGTTTGTTGTCTTTTTTTAAACTCCATTCTATATCTATTGAATTGGTCATATGTGTTTTGACATATTCCATATCCAAAGATATTTAGCACTGGATCTTTGAAAGCTAAAAGTAAAGTTCTTCTCTTGAACTACAAATTTAAAAATTATCTATTGCTGATCTTAGAGAGAAATGTTTTGATTATTCACCACTGAGTATGATGTTATCTGTGAGCTTGTCATATACTGCCTCTGCTGGGTTGAAGTACATTCTTCTTTCTATATTTAATTTTTATGTTTTTGCCATACATAATTTTGAATCATATCAAATGCTTATTCTGCATGTTTTGCTATGTATATATAGACTTTGTCCTTCATTCTGTTAACATGATGTATCACATTTCTTGTTTTGTATGTGTTGAACCATCCTTGCATCCCAGGGATAAATCCCATTGGCTTGTGATAAGGGATTGCTGAGCATTTTTGTATCTAAATTATGAGGGATACTGACCTGTAACTGTCTTTTCTTATAGTGTCCTTGTCATGTTTTGATATCACTGTAATTGTGGCCACATAGAATGAATGTGGAAGCATTCTTTGGTATTAGTTCTTCTGAAGTATTTGTTAGAGTTCAGTATTAAATCCAACAGAACCTAGAGTTTTCTCTAATAGAAATTTTTTTCTTACTTATTCAATCTCTGTATTCATTATACTCTGTTCATATTTTCTATTTCTTCATGATTCAGGCTTTGTAGGTTATATATTCATAGGAATGTATGATTCTGTTTACCATAGTATGGGAACTACAAGCCAACGTAATTAAGTCCCATTTATTTATTTTAAACAAGAGAAATAAATTAAAATGTATTAAATCAGAAATAATAAGTTAAATTTATTCTGTTTGGAGGTGACATGATATTATTTAGAAAATGCTAAAGACTCCACCAAAAATAGTTAGAACTAATAAATGAATTCAGTAAAGTTGCAGGATTCTAACTTAACATACAAACATCACTGGGATTTCTGTATACCTGCACAAATGAAGCAATAAAAAAAATCAAAAACAAATACCACTTATGATAGATTTCAGAAATAATATATTTATGAATAAAGTTAACTGATGAGATGAAAGACTTATACACTGAAAAAAATCAATAAAAGGAAACAAAGAGACAAATATATGGAAAGACATTCTGAGTTCATAAATGAGTAGGATTTATATTTTTAAAATGTCCATATTGTTCAAAGTAATCAACAGATTCAATACTATCCCTATTAAAATTTCAATGTTATTTTTCACAGAAGTACAAAAAAGTTCTAAACTTTGTATGGAGCTATTTAAGACTCAGAATAAACAACATAATGTCAAACAAAAAAGAAAAAGAAAGGAAGCTGGAGGCATTGGTCTACCTATACCTGCTCAAAATATACTACAAAGCTATACTAATCAAAACAGTGTGATGTTGGCATAAAAACAGACATATAGCTCTATGAAACAGAATAGAGTATCTAGAAATAAATTCATACCTTTACAGGCAATTCGTTTTATTTTTCTTTCTGTTTTCAATTCATTTATTTTTAATTGACAAAAAAGTATGTATTTAGCATTGATAAATGCCAGTTAATAGCTGTGAGGTAATATCTCCTCCTGGTTTTGATTCACACTTTCCTGATGAGTAGTGATGTTGAATATTTTTTTCTTACATTTTTCTTAATTCGGGATTAGTCAAAATGGTTTTAACTTGATGTTTTTCCCATGCATATGTACTCAACATATACATTTGAGACATCAAATGTGGTATGGTTGATGGATATTCATATGCGCTTACCCATGCTTGCATAGCCATATGGAGACAATGCATAGAGTTACCAAAACAACTGGGGGGACTGGTCACTCCAGTAGTATAATTAAAAATAGTAGTGCCTTCTTCCTCTGGTTTAAAAGTCCCCTGGTATCATAGGGGCCTGGAAGCCAAGCAGAATCATTAATATAAACAGGTACAGTAGGTTCCATCCAACTAACTCCTCTTAGTAAAGGGGGGTTAGGGACATATGTCCAATAATAGTAAGTCTCTCCCCTTGCTGTTGTTGATAAAACAGCAATAACAGCTAAAAGGAAATTACCAGTTGTCATAACAGCAGATGATTTCAGTGTTCTCTGCAGAAAGTCCTGTCTCTCTCTCCAGGGTCGGTTCACACTCGTACTGTTCAAGTTTGTTGTTACCTGTTTCATTGCCTTCATCTTCATCTTCTTTTTGTGGTGGTATTACTACCTCTGAGCAGTGTTGTAATTTTAAATTCTTATCTGGAACCTAGAGTTTATTATCTCTTGTGGAAATATAAGTATAGCCTCTTCCCCAGTGTATAACAGTAGCTGGTATCTATACATTCTTAATTACATCTTTATAATAAACTGGTGGGTTAAGAAGGGGTGAGGTTACACTTACCCAATGTTTATAAGCTGATATTTCATTTTTCTCATTCATATTCAAAAAATTTAAGGTGAAGAGAGCAGAAGATAATCTATTTCTAGGGGTAATGTTATACTGTTCCCCCCCCTTTGTTCTGTTTTAAGAGTATTTCTTTTAAAGTTTGATTTTGTCTTTCAATAATAGCTTGTCCAGTGCTATTACCAGGAATTCCTGTGATATGTTTAATATTATATAATTTTTAAAAGATTTGATATTTGTTAGAGATATAAGCAGATCTGTTATCTGTTTTAATGGTTGAAGGCTTTCCCATGACAGAAAAAGCTTATGACAAAAGAGTGATGATGACATCAGCTTTTTCAGATGATAAAGCTGAAGCCCATGAGAAGTGAGAATAAATATCTATTAAATGATGGATATATTTTAATTTTCCAAATTCAGAAAATTGAGTTACATCCATTTGCCATAATTGATTAGACATTAATCCTCTGGGATTTACTCCCATAGGTAAATGAGAAACTCTTAAAGGCTGACAAGTGGAACAAGATCATACTATGGTTTTGGTGACATGTCATGAAATGCTATGTTTTCTTTTTAAAGTTTGGGCATTAGTATAATGTAATGTGCACTCTTGTTGAGCTGTTAATACTGAGCCAATCAATTGATCAATAATTTGATTTCCTTGAGGAATAGGGCAAGGTAAACCTGAGTGAGATCTGATATGGGTGATGTAAATAGGATAAGATCTCTGCCTTATGAGTTGTTGTAGTGAGGAAAATAATAAAGTTAATTCTTCACTATTATAAGGTAAAGTTATTGTTTCAATTGTCTGCACAATGTGAGTACTGTATTGGGAGGCATAAATTATATTTAGACTTTGATCCAGAAAGTCAGTCAACAATAATATAATGGCAAACAGTTTGGCCTTTTGCACTGATAAATAAGGTGATTGTTGAACCTTATGAGTTTTGGAACCCAGATATCCTGATACACCTATTTATTTGCACCGGTATAGAAAGTTTCTGCATTCAGGATTGGTTCTAATTTTATAATTTTTAGGAGAATACAAAAAGTATTTTTAAGAAATTGGATTCTTTTATCAGAGGGAAAGTTATTATCAATAATTTCTATAAAATCTGACAAAGCTATTTGCCAATTAGTATTCATCATTAACAAATCAGAAATTTGATTGTTAGTAAGACAGACAATAATTTTCTCTGGATCTCTACCAACTAACTGTCTTAATCTTTGTCTGCCTTTTAAAATTATAAGGGCTATTTTTTGTGCATAAATTTCCATTTTTTTAGATGCTTTGTTAGGCAGAAAACACCATTCTATAAAGGCTGTTGCTTGTGTTAATAACCCTGTAGGAGAGTGTAAAGATGGAAATACAAACAATTGAAAATGAT
This sequence comes from Otolemur garnettii, assembly GCF_000181295.1. NCBI lineage: Eukaryota > Metazoa > Chordata > Mammalia > Primates > Galagidae > Otolemur > Otolemur garnettii. Next base: position 5,422,989 of record NW_003852405.1, read on the forward strand.
CAAATTCTGATATTCAACTTAATTGAGCATCTTGGATATGTTCTTCTATCCATTGCAACTCTTTTTCAGCCTCAGGGGTTAATTTCCGAGGGCTATGGAGATCAGAGTCTCCTTCTAAGGTTGCAAAGAGGTGGCTAAGCAAATAAGTTGGTATACCTAAACTAAGTCTCACCCAATTAATGTCTCCTAATAATTTTTGGAAATAATTTAAAGTTTTTAAAGAATGTCTCCTAATTTGAACTTTCTGAGGGACAACATGCTGTGCTGTAATTTGATATCCTAAATACTCCCGTGGATCTGTGTCTGAACTTTATCTTCTGCAATTTGAAGGCCATATTCTTTAAACTTATGACAAACCAATTGATATAATTCTTGTAATTTCTTAGAGCTAGGATGAGCTAATAAGATGTTATCCTTATAATGTAAACAGATAGTCTTCGGGAACAGTTTTCTAAGTTCTTCTAGAGGTTAGTCTACAAATAACTGACACAAGGTGGGGCTATTTAACCTTCCTTGTGGTAATACTTTTCAATGATATCTCCTGGTTGGTTTTTAATTTTTTAGGGTTGGAATGGTGCATGCAAAGTGTTCTGCGTCTTTTGGGTGCAGTAAAATATTGAAAAAACAATCTTTAAATCAATAATAATTATGGAGTAATGTTTAAGGATTAAAGTTGGATTAGGGATCTGAGATTGTAAATATCCCATTGGTTGTATGACATTAATTCTTCTTAAATCTATTAGCATTCTCCACTTACCTGATTTCTTTTTAATTACAAAAATGGGGGCGTTCCACCTGCTAGTTGTGGGTTGTATATGTCCAGCTTGTAGCTATTCTTCAATTAATAGATGAAGCACTTCTAACTTTTCTAGAAGGATAGGCTACTCCTCCACCCAAACTGGTTTATCAGTTTTCCATTGTAGAGAGAGGGTGAAGCGCTGCTGGGCAGTGGCCTCTATGAAAAATCCTCCAGTAAATTGGGAAGTCCAAGGCCTGTCTTAGCATGACCAATTTGAATTACTTGGCTTGGCTGACAGCGATTGGCTGAATCAGATCAAACCCCGTTTTAAACATGATATTTTTAACAGCTTTAGAGATAGTGGGAATAGTAATCATAGCACCCCATTGTTGTAATAAATCTCTTTCCCACAAAGTTATTGCTATAGGGCAATGTATGGGTAGGCACAAGCCTTTTGTCCATCAGGTCCTTTGCAAAATAAGTCTGACGTTTTGCAGTTAGTCAAATGTTAGTCATAGTCCCAAGGCCAACAAAAGTAGCCTGGACACGTGTCTTAGGCCAATTTTTTGGCCACATATGTGTGGCGATGATAGAGACATCAGCTCCTGTATCTACTAAACCTTCAATCTGGATACCATTGTCAAAAGTTACCTTATACTGGGTCAGTTATCATTTAGAAAACTATGCCAAAAAATCTGTTTCCCTGCACTTTCAAACTCACCCTCATGAGAAAGAGAGGCTGTTTTACCCTTTTGACAAGGTAAAATTAGAATTTGAGCTATCTGTTGACTAGCTGATAATTGGAAGTCCTTGGAAGCAGAAGCCATAATCAAAATTTCTCCATTATAGTCTTCATTAATTATTCTAGGATGGACATTAAGTCCTTCCATGGTTAGAGTGCTTCTGCCTAAAATTAGACCCACAGTCCCAGAAGGAATGGGACCATAAACACCAGTAGGTAATTCCTTAGGGGAGGTCTACATTTCTCGGATTTACACTAGATAGTAATGGTAAATCAAGTGCTGCACTGCTTTGAGTGATGTAGAAAAGGTCTTGAACTGAAATTTTGTCTGGTGATTTTAATTTTGATTCGTTTGAGCATGGGCTTGGCCATTGCTCACAGGGAATTGTTGTTGAAAACTGCTTAAAGTTTTTGCCTGGGAGCCTCGAGCAGGCCCTGTCACCGAGTTTCCCTAGTTCTGATCGGTATTGGAAGTTCCTCATTTATATGAAGAGGATAAAATATTGCCGTTTTTGTCTCTAATGGATTTACATTCAGTAGTCCAGTGGTGGCCTTTTCCACAATGCTGACAAACACCAGGGAGTTTCGTTTCAGGTTTTTTTCACATTATTTTTTCAAGTGCCCTGCTTTGCTGTAGTTGAAACACTTAGCCTTAGAGGTGTTAGCTGCTAAGGCAGATGCCAAAGTCGAAGCTTGTAAATTGGCTTGAAAGGTTCCTGAAGTGACCTCTCAGCAGGCACAGATATACTGTTCTATAGTAACATTTTCTTGATTCTTTACTCCTGCTAGAGCTTGCCTACAGTCAGTGTTTGCATTTTCGAAAGCTAACTGCAAAAGCAATAACCTACGGGCATCTTCTCCTGGAATAGATCTTTCAATAGCAGTTTGCAATCGAGCAATATATTCCGCATAGGGCTCATTGTTCTCCTGGAATATTTTAGTTAAAAACTGTTGAATTTCCCCTTTCTGTTCTAAATGCTGCCAAGCTCTAATACAGACATCCCTTACTTGTATTATCTGTTCAGGGGTCAGAGCTGCCTAAGCATTCCCTGTCTCAAAAGATCCAGACCCAGTTAGTTCTTCAAAAGTGAGTCTACCAGTAACTCTGTTCCTATGAGCTTGTATTTTTGTCTCTTTAGTCCACCAGGATTTGAATTGGATATACTGAACTGGGCTCATGGTGGTACAAGCCAAAGTGTCCCAATCTAAAGGAATGAAGTGATACCTTCCACAATAAGAAGATAGGACCCACACCACATAAGGTGAATTGGGCCCATAAGCATGAACTTCATCTTTCAAAATTCTTAGTATCTTAATTGGGACTTCAGTATAATTGACAGTAGCATTGCCTTGATCATCACATACCTGAGTTACAGATATGACTAAGGATTCCTCCTTCCTTTTTCTAGACGTAGTAGAAGCCTCTGCCTCATGAACAATGTTAATTATATCAGGCTTGACCTTAAAATGAATTCTAGGGCCATTAGAATCAGACCAGACTGGATAGAATGCTGGTAGAGTGGTTGGGGCAATTTTAGGAACAGCAGGAGGGACTGTGGCAGGGGGTCTTAAATGTTCTATATATCGAGGCCCAGTTTACCACTTTTCTAATTCCTGAAGCCACTTTTCCATGAATAAAAAGCCTTCAGTAAGTAACTTTGTAAGACTCTTAATGTCTTCTGCATCAGAGACATTGTTAATAGTATTGTCAGAATCAGTTTCACTATGCTTTTGATCATACAAGTCCTTGCACAGGGGGCAATATGTAGAACAGCCCATCCTATCAGGACTCTTTAAAGATACATCACATATATTTTGTTCAGCACATGCACCCTCCTTGGTAGATGGAGGTGAGGATAGCAGATCATCAAGAGTACTGTCTGAGTCAGAGTTACACTGCAATGGTTCTAAGGCACCTGCAACCAAATGATATGCAGTCCAAACCTCTCTACTAATAAATTCAGATGTGCTCTGTTGGTGTGCTCTTCTAAGAGCAGTTCCAACTTTCCTCCATACTTTGATATTTAGCTGATGTTTCTTTTCTAGTGTAAACCAGTGACAGTGTAGTGTCTAGTTACTACTTGAAATAATCCCCTTAAAGTTTTAGTCTTCATAGAGACTCCTGTTGTTTGCAGCAAAGTTTTGAGCAAAGCAACATACTGTTCCTCCAAGGAATGATTATTACCCATTTTACCTTTATTTATCCAAAGAATTTCATGAACCCATGCGAGCATTACCTCTTTGGTTTTAATCGTTCATGTCTTACCTTAGGTGTACGTCGCTTAGTCTGGACTGTCAAAGTAGAGTCTCCCTGAAGAAGCTGGCCAGGCTATCTTCATGAAGAACACTCTTCGTACCCTTCTCAACCTGGTACCCTGGTACCCAGCTCACTGCTCCAGAGCTATGAAAGTAGATTTTAAGTGTTCTCAACACACACACACAGATCAGTATGTGAGAAAATGGATAATTTAATTAGTTTGATTTAGCAACGTAATGATATCATGTTTTATACCATAAATATATGCAATTTTTATCAATTAAAAATGTAAAATAGAAAAAATAAAATAAAAATTGTTAAAGATATCCTTTGCAGTGTATTTTAAGATAAACATTAATATAATAAATTTTTGTGCAAATGTATTCCACCAATGACCACAACATTTTCTGCCTCTTTGTGTATTTGCTCTTTGGGACTGTCCTGTTCTTCAGTGTTAAGACTGTGCTCAGCTATGTGACTTGCTTTTGCCAAAAGGGAAGCAGTGAATTTGATCCATGTAGAGGGTCAAAAAGAAGCTGAGTATTTCTATTATCACTCTTGTTCTGCGATCTTTTCCTTAAAAACTTGCTTAAGCATGCCTGTAGTCCTAGCACTTTGGGAAGCTGAGGCAGGTGGATTTCTTGAGTTCAGGAGTTCCAAACCAGATTGAGCAAAAGTGAGATCCCATCTCTACTAAAAATAGAAAAAAAACTAGCCTGGTGTTGTGATAGGTACCTGTGGTTCCAGCTACCTGGGAGGCTGAGGCAAGAGGATCTCTTTAGCACACGTGTTTGAGGTTGCTGTGAGCTATGATGCCATGGAACTCTAGTCTCAGCAATAGAGTGAGACTCTGTCTCAAAAAACAAAACAAAACAAAACTTGCTTGAGATAGCTCTTTCTCTTGGGTCTCTGTCACCACCGTGAAAAGCAACCTTGAATACTTTGTTGAAAGATTAGAGATCTAGAAAATTCTCCCATTTTTCAGCTGAAAAGGTTATTCTTTATTATTCAAGGCAGAGTCAACCAATCAGGTCACAACAGACATATGACCAAATCCACCCAAGGTAAGCCTTTCTGGTCCAAATCAGTAAAATCACCATACATAGACTTATTATTTTGCATAGATTGATGATAAATCTATGCAAAGTAACAAATCGCTATTATTTTAAGTTGCTAATTTTTGGTATGTTTGTTATTCAGCAAAACTACAGTTAAATCCAAGTGAGTGGAGAGAGAAAGACGGAGAAGGGAGGAGAAAGGTGTAAAGTGTGTGGCACACCTCCTGGATGAAGCGAACAACTACAAGTTGGACCCTACCTAACCTAATTCATCTGCACTCTCATGTTAATCTAAAATTTAAATAATAAAATAAATAAAATGGCAATCTTTTACATAAAAAAGAAATTCTATCCTTGGAAAACATTTGTGACAAAAACATATATATGTATGTTTATATATGTGTGTGTATATATATATTTTTAATAAAATGCCTCTTACTATAGGTTTGGGCAAGATAAAGGCAGTTAGAAAAATCCAATATAAATATAGCTTAGTAACCATTTCTTATGCCTGAAAAAATAAAGCAAAATTAAAAAAAAATAATTTTCTAAAGAAATATCTTTCTATCACTACGGTAAAATTGATTTGGTTTTGATATTGCTTAAACAAATACTATAAAATCATATTTGAACATTTCTATGAAATATTAATGACTAATACTGCCAAGAATATCTCTCAAGGGCAGATATAATTACCTATTCTTGTCCTTAGTGAATGTTTCCAAAACTTACTGCTGTAAGTGATGAATTCAGAACAAAGTGGTACATGAGGAGAACTTTCTAGCTGTAAAAGACAAAAAAAAAGAGGAGGATGAGCTATGATATAAACTATAGATTCTTCATTAAATGTGGTGCACAGGAAAATGGAATCAAGCACGTCACTTGTGAATAGTGACAAAGAAAAGATAACAGTAAGAACAAAAAAAATAATTTCCAAAGGAAAATATGATTGATGATGGGAGAAGTCGTGAAAATATGATACACCCTAGGTAACTAGTTTTTTAATGAAAAGTTGCATATACACGTATATACTCATATACACACACACATATATTCTGATAATATTTGAAGTATCTATTTTTCTGGGTATATTTTATATTGTGAAACACAAATAAGATTGGTAACAAATCTAGAGAGAAAGATGGGGTATGTTTATATAAATGGATCAAAGAAGTTGGAGTTGACCTGACAAAGACTCAGGTTCATCATCAAAATATCTTATTCTGATATCTAAGACTGTGATGTTGATGATAATGATCTTATTGTCATCTTTGACAGTATTTAAACTTCCTCAGATTACTCAGCCTATGGTTCTGTAAAGATACAAATGTATTAAGGTTAAAAAAGTGCATAATTCAGAAATGTTTTTTCTCTTTCTGATCGTGGTTGAGATGCAATATACTACAAATGGCCTTCTTTTCCAGGGATCAGATATTTGAAAGCATCTCCTGACACTATTCCATCAGCATGGTGGCTAGACTGTTTTATCAGACATGACTGCTAGACATTGTTTCATTCACATATGCTTTTCACAGCAGGAAATCAAGAAACCTGGAAAATGACTGACTGGAATAGAATTCTATGTGCAGAAAATAACTGAGCTGTGTTAGCAAATTGTGAAAGAAGGCTGGGGAAGCTATGCAGTCATGTATTCTTTTTAATATTTTCTCAGTCCGAATATGAACTATAAACGAACATATATGTGCACACATATGTACCATTCTTAAAAGAGAATGAAGATTTTTCTATATAGTAGGTAATAAAATTATAGCAGTATGTAACATGGATTCCAAACTTCTATTTTTTTCCATTTGAATCTGTCCTAAGTACATAGGCTTTATATAGTTTTCACAGCTTTAGCATTAAGTGAAGAAAAAAATAAATATCATAAGCTTTGGTTCAGCTCCTGGTAGGTTTATAATATGATTTCTTCAGAGAGCTAGTACCATGATGTATGGGTATCTCTTTTGAAAATTAGTTTACATGAGAAAGTAAAGTTGATTTTTCACAGGATGTAATAACAGCTGGATTGAAAAGTGCTGACGATAAGAGACGTAAAAACTATATGCAAACATTTTCTGTCAATCTCAATGGCTTTTTCCTTATTTCATTTTATAATCACGTATTTATTTCTCTTAGGGTATAATAACAATGCTAACTGCCTCTGTTTAGGTTATGATTGTAGTATGTTTTTTATTTGGATTGAAATAGCTTTATTAGAAATAATAAAATATTTCCTTTTTACTTGGCTTCATTCAATTTGGTGCACTTCAAAAAATACTTGTGCGTATTTTGAAAACCAAATATTGAATTTTTATTTTATTGATTTTATCAACATCATATAATATAGTCCATGTGATTTTACTGTTTTGTAATCAATGATTTAAAATATAAAATCTCACCTTTGCTGTGTTTTGTGTATTACCGACAGCTATAAAATAAAATCCATATAGTTTATAGTCAAATTTCTGTTGTACATTCACCTTGATTTATTCATAATAATCATCTGAAGCTTTCATTATAATATTTCACATTTCCTGTGTACTTGCCAGACACTGTGCTAAAACTGTTTTGTGTACATCATAGTAGTCAACTCACAACACAGCTATGAGATGGTGGGATCAGAGTCTGGGAGAACTCAGCAGTCTTGCCCAAGGTGACTTGGCTTATGGTCAGGTCACAATTACAACTTTGGAATGATTCATTGTCTGACACCAGCTTTCTTACCAATACCATACATTAAAATTGTAAGTTAGGTGAAGTTTTTAATGAAGGTAAATATGTTACATATAATTTTATAAGCATGATTCGTAAGCAGAGCCTGTGAATAGCAACGTATTCAAAATAATTCTCTGGGTTTAAGAGTGAACTGTAAAAATCACAATCAGCGATATTTCCTAAATGGATAAGGAAAATTAAAGAAAATGGGGCAAAGTTTAAGATTTTAACATCTAGGATACTGCCAATAACCTAACTTTTGTCTTCTGTGAATACTTCAAGATTAAGAGATTGACAAACCAACCCTGTCTTAATGACTGAATACTATTACAGCAGAGTATTTTACTCTGCCATTACTTAGCCTGGTGCTGGAGACTGAAAATGTTAAGCCTGTAACCCTAGCACTCTTGGAGGAGGAAGCAGGTGGATTCCTTGAGTTCAGGAGTTCCAGACCAGTCTGAGCAGGAACAAGACCCACTCTTGACTGAAAATAGAAAAACTACCCAGGTATTGTGGTGGGTGCCTCTAGCCCCAGCTATTCAGGCAAGAGGATTGCTTAAGCCCAAGAGTTAGAGGTTGCTGTGAGCTATGGTGCCGTGGCACTCTACCCAGGGCTGTAGGTTAAGAATCTGTCAGAAAAATGAAAGAGAGAGAGAGAAAAAGGAACGGACGGAGGGAGGAAGGGATGGAGGAAGGAAGAAATTTGGTATTACAATGTTTGATTTGTGCCTTGAGTTTTCCCATGTTTTTATAAAATATTCAAAATTCACAATCAAAGATACATTGAGAGCCTAGTCAGAGTTTCTCTTTAGTTTTTGTGAACACTTTAAAATTTTCAGATGTGCAAGTCATTACACGCTTTACTATACTTCTTTTATGCCCATTTCCCCCCCCTCCCCTTGCTTTCCCATACTTAAATTTCTAATTTGTTTCACCCCCTGCTCACTCCTGGACCAAAGATCTACACTCATGCTGGAATGCTGTTCTCTTCAAAGTTCTCTCCCTTTCATCTAAAGTAGCGTCTTTCCTTCTAAATGTAACCTTTTTAATAAATATCCTCCATGAAAATTGCTAAAGTACTTTTGAAAACCATCACTAGTTAAATTCTCATTTTTATTATACAATTGTATTATACTTTGTATAATAGCGATCATGTTCATTTATTTGTAAATATATGAGCATTAAAAATATTCTTGGAATCTCCTATTTGTAATAAAAAAAGTTTCGACTACTCCCCATTAAATTTCCTCTTGACTCAGTGTGTACAACACTGTGTGATATGCTGGAAGATTGTAAGAAGAAATTTGGTCATTTATTGAAGGAAAATCTTTAGCAGGACCCCCCTCATATCACTCTGAACATTTTTGAGCAACATTTATGCACAAGACACCGCATCAGAGAGACATAAGCATATTAGAATTACATAGCTATATTTCTAAAAGATTTTATAGTTTACTAAATCTCATTTCTTATACTTAATCATCTAAAGAGAAAGTCAAATTTGTTATTCCATTATCAAAACAGTGCTTTTAATATATTTTGCATATCTCATATTTTTTCAGCATTATGACATTTATTTACTGATTAGTTATTTTAAATTATGCCCTTTGCTTCAAAGCCTCAGAACACAAGCTGGATAAAAACCTTTCATTAAATATTTAAGTAAGAAGAAGAAACAATCAAACAGCAACGTAATAACCAAACAAAAAGCTCCCAGCATAAAACCACAGATCTCACTTATTGAAACAGAATCCTTATTGAGAAGAAAAGAATTGTGTGTGGTTTCCTTAACATTATGTATTACTAATGCTAACATTGAGTGCAATGGAATCTGCATTTTATACGGGGGACCCTGTCTTCAATAATTAAAAAAGTCGATCAGTTTGCCACTTTTTGCCAACCCCCTTCACCCAGCTTCTTAAATAATTTAACTTCTTGATTAACAGAACAACATTTTAGTTAGATAATTTATATAATTCATTTTGACATATTGAAAACTTATAGAGCAATAAGTCTCTTGAGATAGAGTTTTATATGTATGCAGTAAATAACCTTTACTAGTATGATTCAATGGTATACGTATTTACCAAAATAAAGAATCTGTACTATAAAAGTGGTGCCTGTGGCTCAAAGGAGTAGGGCTCGGGCCCCATATGCTGGAGGTGGTGGGTTCAAACTTAGCCCTGGCCATAAACTGAAAGAAGAAAAAAAAAAAGAACCTGTACTGTGGCAAGTAAGTTAAAAATAAAAACAGTACGACATTTCAAAAGTGTGATTATGCTCAAATGCCATTCAGATTAAAATGCACTATTGTTATCTCAGGAGAGATTCACGTTGATCCCTAAATATTCTCTCATTCTCTCATGGGTGTTTAGAACACAGCCTGATAGATAGGCAAGATTATCTCCAATAATTGCTGACTCTTTTTCAGGATTCAGGAAGGCAATTTTCTTGGAAAAAAATTGTTTTTACTTGAACACATGTGCACTTATTTCTACTGTCTCATGATTTTTTATATCTAAGGTTTTTATGAAGAAAGGAATGATGTGTAGTATTAGAATTCATGTTTTCTTGAAAAATATCTTTGTGATTAATTGCCTTTAGTATTTCTCTAAAGGTAAAAGTAAGATATTTGATGTGACATTCAGTGATTTTCCTTTGGAGTTTAACTCAGGAATACATTACAAGTGGCCCAATATTCAGATTGTTTGGAAAGTTGCTCAATTTTTGTTTTGAAAGTCATAAATATTTGGTCAGTCCTCTTCTGTGAGTTCCATTCAGACTCAAATGAACTTAAAGGTACTTGCGCTATACGGTTTAGGGAAGGCCCCATATTTTTAAAGACTTTTGAGCACTTGGTTTATGGCCAATGCTTTGATTTCCTTTTCAAAAACTTATAATTTGGGTCAAAAAAATTCACTGTTTTATCATGTACTTTTTTTGGATTTTTACTCCTTTTATTGTTGAAATAATGAATCACGGACTGTCATTGAAAATTATAGGCCATTTTCCCCTAGCTACATATTTCCAGTGAACTAGAGTATCATTTTTCACAACCTTAATTAAAATAAATTTTATTTTGCTTATAGTTTGTGCACATTCTTCTTTCTTTCAGAAAAGTTTTACAATAAATATATATGGTTCCCATTCATTTCTAATTATCATATTTTAATCTTTACAAAGTATTTCAAAACTAAGATAATTATGGAAAAATCATTATGTAATTTCAGTTTATGTTCTACACCGAAACACCATTTTTCAACTTTGTAATAAAACCTAAGATGTATTTCAGAATAATTTCTCCCAACACATATCATAACCCTGTGTGAGTTCTATGTGAGTTCATTTAGTAAAGCTGGCTATTCTTCAAGGAGAAGAAACCATAGTGTTTTTTTTTTCTTACTATACAGATTAAAGTTTATATTTTTTTCTGACTATTGTATGGGAAAGAAGAATCAGTTGACTATTAAGTCCAGCTAATGTCCTCTTGCATGAGGATGACCAATCAACTTCAAGCTTTAGTTCCATTTTCAAAGGTATGGCATTATACTAATTTAAAATATATTTTTTCACATTTATTATTGTTCAGAACATTTAAGCACTACTTTAGCAATCTAGGAATATAATTCTTATAATCTTCCTGAAATCTATACCTGTATTTTAAATTTTCACATGATAATATTTGGAGGCCTGAGTCTGAGGAAAATTTCTCTCTGTCACTGTTCCCTCTATTTCCCCTACGTCTTTATTTCTCCCTGCTTCCTACTGCCACAGGAGAAGAGGAAGGTAATGATTTTTCACGTGGACAGTTCTCTTCATTATTGGATTTCCTTGCAAAGAGAGATGAGGTCATTAGCCAGTAATGAATTACCTGCTCTCTTTGATGACAGAGATCTGTGTGCCTCTTGTCCTAGCCTAGATTCCACCTCCAAGGGTCCCTTCTCATCTACACACTTGTAGCCAGGAAAGCAGGCTTGACAGAGAAACCTGAACTGGGAATCATAGAAAACTTGATTAAAAGACTATGTCCCCTCCCACTCCCCAGAAGGCAAAAGGGCTAAAAGAAGCTGCACCAGTGCCTTGAAAGAAGGCCAACGGGGATAAAGCTGACAGAGATCAACACAGGAAGGGAACCTATAGTGCCACATAATTTACATCTTCTTGTCTCAGTGCGAGGAAACCAGCTTTTCTCATTTGGATCATGAGTTTAGCTAATGCAGTAAGCTGTCCAGCCTGAGTAATCTATGTGCCTTTCTTGCTGGCTGATATTGGTCATTTAAAGTTTATTTTTCTACCCCTGTGCCATAGACATTTTCAGAAATATTCTGTAGCATGTTTTTAGATTAGGGAATGCACTGACTGTTTTGTGAAATTCTGCAACCAGAATACTTTGCTCACTTGATGGAGCAAACACACCGGGCCTTGAGAGATCACCACATCAAGGGGGAAGGGTTAAGGGAAGCCAACTGTCCACCACCTCACACCACTAGGAAAGAACTAGTGACTCTAGGGAGTCATCCACAGCGGCAGCTAATGGCATTACTTGAAGCCTCTCCACTGAAATTGAGCTGGAGGAAGTGGCAGTCATGTACCCAGAGTCAGGTAAGTCCACATTGATTCCCATCACTAGATTACTGAGGCTTTTTCAAAATTCATTGGCATGAAACCAAGGATAGATCAAGCTGGTGCTATAATTTTAGCAAAGTTTGTCTTTGGCTCTGTCCAAACTTGAGTTAAGTAGGAGGCAATAAAATGACGAAGACAGAATAATATTTAATCTTAGAAGTATCTGTTCAGTTCTGTAACAAACTAGAGAAAGGCAAATTAATTTGTCAGTTAGAACTCTTCACTAATGAGAATAATCCCATTATTGGCCAACCAACAAAGGGAAGAGAGAAAAAATGGAGACTGTGTGTCACGATGTGCAAAAGCTGGGCTATTGGAAGAGGGATTGTAGAAAAATACTGTGAAGTTTGAAGTAATTGAATAAAAACAAGGGAATTAGGAAAGCCCAGAAGGTTAGAGAATAACTAGTAAGTTTTTTTAAAGGATTGATTTGGGAAATCTCAATGGTAGGAAATGACAACACTGCTACTACTTACTCAATAGTTTCCTCAGAAATTTCTTGCTTTGCATTTGGGGATAGACGCTACAGATTGTTGATATGCTGGGTAAGCCTTCTCCACCCTTTCCTATGCCACTCCATAGACACAGGGCCTCTTGCTAAGGAACATGCCTCTGACTTTTTTTTTTTTTTTTTTTTGGTAGAGTCAGCTTCTCACTTTATGGCCCTTGGTAGAGTGCCTGGCATCACAGCTCACAGCAACCTCCAACTCCTGGGCTCAGGCCATTCTGTTGCGTCAGCCCCCTGAGTACCTGGGACTACAGGTGCCTGCCACAGTGACCAGCTATTTTTTTGTTGCAGTTTGGCTGGAGCTGGGTCTGAACCCCCCACCCTTGGTATATGGGGCCAGCACCCTACTCACTGTGCCACAGGTACAGCCCCATGCCTCTGACTTTCTCCTTTGTCTTTCATAAATCTATTGGGGAGACACCTGCTGTGTAACTTAAAGATAACCATATTTTCTACTCCAGATAGAGTACAAGAAAGAGTAGAAAAGTAGAAAAGTATAGAAAAAGAGTATCCCATAGATGGTCTACCAGCTAGAGTATCTGTGAGATTCCCTCAGGAAAAGGCACTTGATTTTGTTGTAACCCTAGGTGCCTTCTGAATGTAGAGAGTGGTGATTTCACACCATTCTGAAAGGCCTTCCAATCTGGACAGATCAATGCATCAGCCTGAGCCCTGAGGAATGTTGATGCTTGTTTACTTTGAGATATAGAACCAATAAAAATAGCTCAATCAAGGGAAAATGCATTGTCATATGTAAAATTATATCTCTTGTCAAGAGCTTAATTAGAAGGAATAAAACTGATTATAACATAAGAAAAATAAATTAGATAAAGCACTTACCTGTAACAAAGTAAAGTAAATTTTTTCAGCTTTATCGAGGTACAATTCACAAATAAAAATTTTATATATTCAAGATATACAACTTGTTGAATTGATAAATGTCCACATTCTGAAATAATTACATAATTACCAGCATCTAATTAATTAATGCATCAGCGACCTTATCCCACACAGTGGATAGGTGTGTGTGTGTGTGGACATTGAAGATCAACTCTTAGCAAATTTCAAGTAAAGAATACAGTATCTTTAAGTATATCACCACACCACACATTAGGTCCCCAAACGTAATCATCTTACAACTAAGAGTTTGTAGACTTTGACGAATGCTGCTCCATTTCTCCTTGCCGCTGGCCATTATTGTTCTATCCTCTGTTTCTATGAGTGCACGTTTTTTAGATTCCATGTAAGTGAGAGCAGACAGGATTTGTCTCTCTGTGTCTGGCTTATTTCACTTAGCATAATGTCCTCCATGTTTATCCATTTGGTTTCAAATGATAGGACTTCTGTCTTCTTTGTGGATGAATAATATTCCATTCTATATAAGATATACCACATTATAAAATCAATTAAACCATCAACTGATATTTGGATTATTTCTACATCATGGCTATTGTTAATAATGTTATAATAAACATAAAGGCTCATATATCTCTTTGAGGCACTGGATCATATGGAAATTCAATACAATTTAAGTTTTTGAGAAACCCTTATACTGTTTTCCATAATGATTGTACCAATTCACCTTCTCACTAACAGGCACAAGGGTTCCATTTTCTTCACATTCTCACCCACAACTGCTACCTTTGTCTTCTTGACAGTAGCCATCCTAACAGAGGCGAGGTGAAACCTCACTTTGTTTTCTATTTCCCTGAGGATTAGTGATGTTGAACATTTCTTATAAATCTATTTTCTTTTTGTATACCTGAAGGAAGGTAAATTGGATGAAGATGTTTGACGACTATACAGATTTTTATACAATATTACCTTTAATTCCTATAGTTTCTAATCCTGTAACTACCTTACTTCTGACTTCCTATCATTTTCTGCAATGTATTTATCAATATTTCATCTATCTTCTGATTTTTTCTTGCATTCTTACTTTCTGTTATTCTACAGCAGTGTTTTTCAACCTTTTTTTTTTTTTTTATCTCCTAGCATGCTTGAACCTATAGTTAAATTTCTTTGACACATTTAAATTATCCAAAAAAAAATAAAGAGTAAAAAACAAACAAAAAAATACTTACTGTGCTTTGAATGTGTTTTGAAAACAATTTTACTGATGATATTTAAAATTTTTGCAGCACACCCAAGATCCTCTCACAGCACAACAGTTGAAAATCACTGCTCTAAATTGTAAATCTAAATGCTTGGTTTCTTATGAAGGAATCCAGTATCTTCCTTCTTATGAAGGAATCCAGTATTGCAATGGTTCCCCCATCGGTTTTGGTATTTTCCTACTATTTTTCACAATCACTTACAGAACTTAAGAGATATTTATTCTACCAGAGTTATCTATAATTATTCAAAATGTAGATGATTTCCTCGTATCCTCAGAAACTGGAGGGTGTTTTGAATTGATACTTTGGTTTTGCTTCCCAAGGGCATAAGGCTTCTTCAAGCAAATTGCAATATTGTTCAACTGAGGTCTAATATTCCTGGTGTCTCTCGTTAGCTATAAGCTGCAGAGAGCTGCAATCTAGGAGGTAGATATTATTATGGATACAATGACCTATTATGAAAAAATTGACAATTAGGGGACTACAACAATACTGTAAAGAATGGATTCCAACTTTTGCAGAGAGAACAAAGCATCTGATAGAACACTTGCCTGATGATTATCTAGATCTTTTGATTTGGTTCCTGTAATCAGAGGAGACTTTTAAACTAAGGAAATTAGTCATAGTCTCTCTCCCACTTTAAAAATAAAGCACTTTTTTTTTAAATAGAGAAAAATTTAGTTTAACAAAACTAAAATATCTCATTAAAAATTGACAGTTGATTTGTCAGGGATAAAACTTTACAACTGCCTGTTGAGATAGAAGTATTTCATTATAGAGTTTAGTCAAGGCAAAAGGATAATGTTTCCAAAGGTAAACATATCACTAACAGGCTTCTGAAGCTGCTGTTAAAACATGACAGACCCCAAACATATAAACTCCCCTTTTAGTAAGGTAAAAAAAAAAAAAATGTTAATTTTCTGTTGGTGCCTGTAGCTCAGTGTGTAGGGCGCCAGCCACATGCACCAGGGCTGGTGGGTTTGAACCTGGTCTGGGTCACCTGGGACAACAATGACAACTGCAATAAAAATAAAAAAAAAAATAGCCGGGCATTGTGGTGGGTGCCTGTAATCCCAGCTACTTGGGAGGCTGAGGCAGAAGAATCACTTAAGCCCAAGAGTTTGAGTTGCTGTAAGCTATGATGCCATGGCACTCTACTCAGGGTGACAGCTTGAGGTCCTGTCTCAAAAATAAATAAATAAATAAAATGTTCATTTTCAAAACCATATTTGCAAAAATAAATTAAAATGATAGATTAAAAATTGGGCTAAAAGAAATCTAGCTGGACTGGGGAAATAACCTAAAAAAAATTTCTATATCACAACCCCTATTTGTGTAGAGTTGTTTTACCATCAGCAAAAGTATCTGGAGAAAAAGTTTTTTAAGGACATCTAACAAAAAAACAAAATTATTCAAAATATAAAAGAGACATTCTATTTATGAACATAATTATTTCCAGACCACACCCAAAGTAAATAGACAGAGTTTTCACTTACCAGTTTTACCAGGTACATGATAGCCATTGGGTTTCATAGAATCAAGGCCTACAGATTGTAAGATATTTTGTCTAATTGTGGTGTATATGATGTCTAGATGTCTGATGTTTTCCTGTCTCCAAAAAAAATCAATGCTTAAACATAATCCTGCTTTTGGCACACCAGAGCATTTAAACAAGAGAGAAAAATTTGTTAATTCTACTGTTAATTTAGAAAGTATATGAATGCTAGAGATTCCTAAAAGCTTCAGTCCTCTGGGAAAGAAAGTGAAGATACCAAAATCCTATTGGCTTACTTCATGCCTAGCCAAAAAACAAGCAAGCAAACAAACCAACAAGGAAATTTTATTGTAAAATTCTGCCACTTCCTATGTTAAGATGGCCTAGAATTTTACCTCCGACCTTGTTAAAAATTAATCTCTACAAGCAAATACAGAATCTCTCCTTTTGAATTTATGTTGAGTTGACTTATGGATTGAGGCTTGAAACCTTTTTTTCTGTGCCTAATTTAACTGAATCTTTTCATAATCACCTCTCTCTTCTCTGGTAACTTTGAGTAGTCATAAAGACCTGCTAGGACCCAGCCAAGCCTATTAACTAGGAGACTTTGTCTATGTTAAGGTATTCTAGAGGAAAGACAGGCCAGGCTCTTACCTCCTTAGAAGAGGCCCTTTAAAGTGCTGGTGATTACCCATATAACTATCAAAGTAAATCAAAGTAAATATAGAACTGAATTCATTCTTTCCATGTGAAGTCAACACCTAAGGGAGAGTGGACTGTGGTTCCCACAAAGGAATTGAAATTTACATTTTCAGAAATAACTAATTATGGTACTGAAGTCAACTAAAAGGAGATCCTCTATTAATATTATTACTATTCTTAAAACTTGCCTTTTGTTTTATTCACAATACAGTTATTTCAGTTTCTTCTTTAAGAATCACATTTTACTAGAGAACAAGCATGTGAGTGGTAACATTACATTTTTCCCTATAATCACTGTGTTGGGGGTTAAATGAATCCTGTAATATTCATATGTTGAAGGCCTGACTTCTAGTATTCCTGAATATGACTTCATTTGAAAAAAGAGTCATCGTCAGTGTAATTAGTTAAGATGAGGTCAGACTGAAGACAGGCCCCTAATTAACATGAATGTTACCCTTAAAAAAGAGAAAGTTTATATTTTCACAAGAGGAGAATGCCATGTGGAGATGAAGGCAGAGGTCAGGGTGATGTTTCCTCAAGCCAAGGAACACCGAAGATTGCCAGAAAACCTACCAGAGAGTAGGTGAGAGATCTAACAAAAGCTTCTTTAACTTCCTTCAAAAGGATCCAGTTCTGCCGACATGCCGATCTTGAATTTCTGCTAGATTTGTGAGACAGTACTTTTCTGCTGTTTAAGCCACCTTAGCCTGTGGTACTTTGATATAACAGCCCAACAAACTAATACACTCAGGAACGGTTCTCACAATCTCATTCCTATCAGCTCTAAGTCATACTCCCAATAAAAGCAAGATCTGGACTCATAAACCTAGCAATGTTATTACTGACAGAACAAAAATGGGACTCTTTTCATTGGTAATTTTGATAACCACAAAACAAAAAAATAAAATCAACGAATATACCTCAAGTCCTAAATTTGATACTCAAAAAAGTGTATTAGAATGATGATGCAGAAAGCAAAACATATAAAACGTAGGAAATCTGGCAATTCAGTCTGTAAAGTACAGATTTAATGTTACTGAATAACTTGAGATATAAGTTTTCTTAAATTCTGAAATATGTAGATAAGTAAAGGAGAATACCTGTTTTTCAGAGATTTAGTTGATTGTTAGTATAACCATGGATTTATGCCCAATGCCAAAACAAAACAGAAACAACTCATATGGTGAATTTGTTTATAAGACTTCATATTGAGTCGTATACATTAACACTGAAAATTTCATCTGTACTTTTCAACGATGTATCATAATAGACTTTTATACTAAGTGATAGTCATGAATATCTTGGCATTTCTCATCTGAGAAAAGTAATTGAGAAGATAGAAAGTAATTAATAGGTCTAATTTTGACAGTATTTATGCAATTGAGTAAAACTTAGAAATTGTTATACCTTGCAAAGAAAATTTCTAATTAAAAATTTATATTATCAGGTTCCACATTTAGGTATCTCTTAGGCTTGTACCACCCAAGACCTCATAAGGAACTGCCAAATGATAATCATCTGAAAATTCAAACAACACAGGTAACCCAGTAACTCGTAAAATTAATGTCTGACCACTGGTATGATATAATTGAAGATTACCTTCCCAGGATAATAAAGCATTGAATTTTGTAAAAAATCAGTAATTACATCATTTTATCATAATTCTGAAAATTGTTTTAGTTTGTATTTTACTGTGGACTTGCTAGATACTTAGACAACTGAAATTTATCCAGAGAGAGGTAGAAACAACATAAAAATATTAGAAAATAATGTTACTATTTTATAGTAACAGAGGGAGGAGATGGTAAAAGAAAATACAAATAAATACAAATGAAAAATAGGAGGCCTTCCCGCGCTGCCCAGTGACGGTCCACACAGCATTGTTCTGGATTCCCGCCATAACTTAAAGGGAAATTTTCACAGTGGCCAGAGCCCTTGATGTCCTGCAAATTAAGGAGGAAGTTGTCTTCAAATTTCTGGCAGCAGGAACCCACTTAGGTGGCACCAACCTTGCCTTCCAAATGGAACAGGACGTCTACAGGAGGAAAAGGGATGGCCCCTGCATCATAAATCTGAAGAGGACCTGGGAGAAGCTTCTGTTGGCAGCTGGGCCTTGTTGTTGCCATTGAAAACCCTTCTGATGTCAGCGTCACATCATCCAGGAACATGGCCAGGGAGCTGTGCAAGGTTTGCTGCTGCAGGGGCAAACTCCTATAGCTGGCTGCCTCACTCCCGGAGCCTTCACTAAGGGGGACCCAAGCCACCTTCCAGAGCATGGTCTTCTAGTGGTTACTGATCCCAGGCCTGAGCACCAGCCTCTCACAGAGGCGTCTTATGTTAACCTGCCTGCCGTTGCTCTGTGTCACACCGATTCTCCTCTGAGTTATGTGGACGTTGTCTTCCCAAGCAACAAGAGAGCTCACTCAGTAGGTCTGATTTAGTGGATGCTGGTCCGGGAAGTTCTCCGCGTGCGTGGCACCACCTCTGGTGAACACCGTGGGAGGTCATGGCTGACCTCTACTTCTACAGAGATCCTGAAGAGATGGAAAAGGAAGAGCAGGCAGCTGCTGAGAAAGCTGTGACCAAGGAGGAATCTCAGGGTGAACTGACTGCTCCAGCTCCTGAGTTTACGTTACTCAGCCCCAGGTTGCGGACTGGTCTGAAGGCGGCAGGTGCCCTCTGCGCCTACTCAGCAGGTCCCCACTGAAGACCGGAGCGCACAGCCTGCCGCAGAAACTGGTCTGCAGCTCCCAGTGCTCAGGCCACTGAATGGGTGGGAACTACTTCTGAGTGGTCACAGCTGTTCTTCCACAAACTCTTAAACAAGATGGAAATTAGGTTGGCAAAAAAATAAACATTAGTGAAAGAAAGAAGGAAAGAAAAGGAAGGAAGGAAGGAAGGAAGGAAGGAAGGAAGGAAGGAAGGAAGGAAGGAAGGAAGGAAGAAAGAAAAGAAAGATCCTCCCCATTGAACAAAAGGAAAGAGACCCCCCCTCCCTTTTCAAACAACATTAACTTTAGAAAACTTGTAATATGAGCTCTTTCTGTCTCTTTGCAACATAAGCACATCTTTTTAAAAGCTAAACAAGACTCTGCCAGCCTTATGGCTTAAGAATGTCTTTCTCAATGACTTGGAAGCCATCTCTTTGAAATATGAACATCAAGGAAGAAAGCTCCCTATCTCACAGTTACTCTGGGAAAGGAATCTAACTATGACAGGGACCTTTCTCCAAGTTGCAAAACTTTCTCTTCTCATAAAGAAATGAAGAGTTCATTTTTCTTTTAGGTAATACCAAATAGCTAAAAGCAAATGATCGCCCTAATTACCAAGGGAATTTAAGATGAACTACGTATATGTGATAAATGGTGTTATTAAGCTTTCTTTCTTCTTTATCTTGGGAACATGGATGTATTGAATTGTGTCTGTTTAACTCTCTAAGAGTGAGATCTCTTTCTGTCTTTGCAAACCTCTAACATATTGCCTTTGATGTATATCACATATCCGTTTCATGCTCACTCAATAAAAAGCTTTGTCTTTTTTTCCTACCCTTTAGGACAGAGTATTTTGGGATGGGAGATTTTTTTAATATTTTATTTCTCTAATGCATTCTGACAAAATTTACAGCGTTATTCCTAAAGAGCAAAATACAGATCAATCTCACTTAGAGACACAATTACAAAATTATTAAATAAATGGTTAAGGATGAGTTTATAAAGTAAATGCATGGCCGACTGTTTTGTGTTATTTACAATAACAAAAGACTAACAATTTCTACCTGCAACCTTTGACAAAACTTTACAATATAAAAATTTGTTTTATTAAGTATGTAGCCAACTAAAAACATTCCAAGTGAGGTTATAAAAGTTAGCATGCAATTTTTAATTTTGCCTTTCTGTTTATCCTTATCTACTACTGTTGCTGGCATTAATCCAGTTGATTCTCATACCACAATTTGAATTGTCTCTAGAAATCTGAGTGACTGATTCTTCTAGCCTTTCATTATGCTGGGTCCTCTGGCAGCAACACCCAAAATGATATGACTTCAGTCCACCTCTTCTACTATTTCATCAATGAAGAACATTTTAAAAATAAAACAGGATTGATAATGAGATTATTGCGAGATCTAAATGTAATCGAAAAGGATGTCTGTCCAGAGAATACTTATACATGATTTGAAATTTTTTAAGCATTTCTGTATGAAATATCTGTATATAAATAGAAATATATATATACACATATAGATTTACAGATAGTGTATATATATATTATATATACCATCTAGATACTATATATATCTATAGATATAAATCTATATCTATAAATCTAGATGTGTATATATATATTATATATACTATCTAGATACTATATATATCTTATATATATCTTATATCTTATAACTATAGATAAATATAGTATCTAGATAGTATATATAGATGTATCTATAGATTTATAAATATATCTTTATAGACATATAAAGAAATCAGAATCATACCTTACCTCCTACTCTTCTGTGATGTTAAGCATGAAGAAGATTAATGTTCACCAAATTAAGTAGAGGCTCTGGTAACTTAGAATCCTTCAACTTCTCTTGGGAAAGTCCTCTTGCCAACCTAGTACATTTTTCAGCAGATGGAATGTGTTGTTATAAATGAAATCTTTTCATTTTTGTTGTTTTCCTCCATTGCCACTGTTCTTATGTACAATGGGATCTCATTTCAATCTACTTTTATTTTATACTCATTTATTGACATATCCAGCTTCCCATCCAAAACCTAACTTGTTCTTCAGAGCCAATTGTAACAATTTGCTACTCTTCATTATTCCTCAGAATGCCAGGTACATAGTACATACTCAATATTTGTTTGATAATGCTATAGAGGAAAGAAAAAGGAAAGGGGGATATAAAGAAAGAAAACTAAGCAACGGAATAAGGATTTCTGGGCAAGGGCTTTGTGGTAGGATTAGAACTACAAATGGAGTGTATTCTGTGTCCCCAAGATTTTCCTTATATATATGTATCTTAAGTATAGAAAAATATGGATTTATTCAGTGGTAATCTCTAGTTTCAAATTAAAATGTAATTATAACATTTAAAATATACTTCAGGACATAATTCAAGTGAATCAATATATTCATGAATAATCTAGCACTTTTAAGATTTTTATGTGAAAGATGCAGGATGTATAAAGTACAAAAAATAAATGGCCTTGGAATTTTGCTTGAAAATGTCAGTTAACCAAAATGTATATTAAAGAAAGACCATACCGCTTCGTTGTCAAGTTTATAGGTATTTGGACTGATCTAAGAAAATTTGGGGAAATTTTTAAAATAAAATTTACCATTTTACTAAACTCTTGTAAGTATTAATACAGATTATTTGAGTACTAATTTGTCAGAAGAAATAGAATAAAGTCCTTTTAGGCCAACCATATTGGGGGGCCAAGGCCGTGGATTGCCTGAGCTTAGGATTTTAAGAGCAGCCTGAGCAAGAGTGAGACCCCTCTCTACTAAAAATAGAAAAAGTTAGCCAGGAGTTGTGGTGGGCACCCAGAGTCCAAGGCCCTCCAGAAGCTGAGGCAAGCGGATCACTTAAACCCAGGAGTTTGTGGATGTGGTTAGCTATCAAGATGCCATGGCACTCTATGCAGGGTGATAGAGAAAGATTAGGTCTCAAAAAAAAAAAAAAGAAGGAGGAAAAAAAATTGTAAAGATAATTACATTAAACAAAGATGAAAGCATTTTTATTAAAATAAAATGCATGAAATTGCAAACTATTTTAAGCAATTTGTTTACAATAACTTAGCATCAGAATAATTTTTTTTTTTTTTTTGCAGTTTTTGACTGGTGCTTGGTTTGAACCCACCACCTTCAGTATCTGGGGCCAGCGCCCTACTCCGTTGAGCCACAGATGCTGCCCCAGAATAAATTTTTTAAAAATTTGACTGCTTTAGAGGTTCATTCGATTTATATTTTATAAATTCTACTTTTAATGTTGCCATAATTAATAAATAAGATTTTTGTATGATGTTTTAAAATATACACAAAAAACTAAAAAAACTCAAAGCCTTATAAATCTCCTCCAATTCTTCTCCAACTTACTCCAATTCTTCATCATTTTCTTCTGCTAGTAATTATCTCTCATTTTAATAATCAATGTCTAAATTAAAAATTTGACAAGAGAAATTCTTTGTCTCCCAAAATAAACTAGTTGATTCAACCAATATTTATTTATCATATCTGAGAATTATTATGGATGATAGTTAAAAGCTTGAATTATACACTCAGATAACCCAGTTACACAATTGTCTTGTGGTCACTCATGGTGAATGGTATCATCATCTTCACCCAAAACTAATTCTGATGTCAACACTGATGATATCACATCCATACACACACACAGCAAAAGAGCATGATGTTTTTTAACTGAAGTCATAAGGTATTCTTAAGAGAGCAGGGCAGGCATCCATACCTGCCCCCAATTTTTTTTTTAATTTATTTTTTAATAGATCATAGCTATGTACATTAATATCATCTAACACCAGTTAGGTTAGCTCATATTATAAAATCCCAAAATCACAGACATTGGCGTGGTTATGGAGAAAAGGGAACACTTCTGCACTGCTGGTGAGAATGCAAACTAGTACATCCCCTTTGGAAAGTCATCTGGAGAACACTTAGAGAACTAAAAATAGACCTGTCATTTGATCCTATAATTCCTCTGCTAGGTATACATCCAGAAGAATAAAAATCATGCTACAATAAAGATATTTGTACCAGAATGTTCACTGCAGCCCAATTTATAATTGCTGGGTCATGGAAGAAGCCCAAGTGCCCATCGACCCATGAATGGATCAATAAATTGTGATATATGTATACCATGGAATACTATGCAGCCATAAAAGAAAGATGGAGACTTTACCTCCTTCATGTTACATGGATGGAGCTGGAAAATATTTTCCTTAGCAAAGTATCTCAAATTCTTAAGCCAAAGAGGGCACTGGCTCTGATTTGTATTGTGATCAAAGGAGGTGCTGGGGTAGGAGACAACATGCAGGCAGATAACTGGGCTTTGAGAACCTCTATCTGTTGCCAACTGGCAGAATACCTGAGCTTTCTTCTTGGATTGTCCAGATATAGAGCAAGAGGGAATAAAAACAGGGTGGGGTCTGATCACTGTCATTGGTCAAGCAAATGGAGTCAGACTCAATATTACAAAAATTAAGTTTATCATTTCCCAGCTGGGGCTTTGGGAAGATCACTTCTCTCACTATATAACTGGCATAATGGAAAGTCTACTTTATAGATTCGTCTTCCTTAACTTTACATAGACAATGGTCATGATATAAGCCCTTCTTAAATACTATGTATCATAATTGTTGGTATTAAATGGATATATGAATATATGTATTCTCTAGACATCTGCCCACCAAACAAATTCATATTGGATATGGAACTATTATATACTAGGCCCTATGCTAAGGAGAGTTTGTGGCAATTAGGAGTAGCCAAGAGCTCATGTCGTCATTGGAGAGGAAGCTAGAGGTTAACTCTAGGGTTCATGCTATAAATTATATATATAATTATTGCATAGTTAATTTTTACAAATTATTTTACCACAACTATTTATGAATAAATCATTTTATTAATACTTAAGCATAGGCTCGGCGCC
>NW_003852405.1:5447921-5518956 GCF_000181295.1 Otolemur garnettii
ATTCTAATTATTGAATAGTTAAAACTTGAAAATTACTTTGAAAAACGAGGGCTGATTTCACAGTGATAAAAATAAAGAATATTTTTCAGATAGAAGGAAGTACATACAAAAAGCACTAACATGTAGAAATCTTAAGTATTTAATGGCGTGGCAATTAAAGTGCAAACTTCGTAGGAAGAATTGGACATCTACAGGACAACCAGCTGTCTGTACAAAAGTTACATTACATGTATACTGCCAAATTATATAAACTGCCAAGTTCTGTGTTAAAAACTTACAGAGTTTACAGAGTTTGCAAACTTAGGAGTGAATTACGATGGTAACAACTAGGGAATCATTAACGGGGGTGGAGCAATTTAATATCTCTCCAAGGTAGGGAAATTTACCTAAATCAAGAAAGTTTGTTGAGTGTATTCTATTAATGTTAAACAGGGTGTCCCCAAAATCACCTTACATAGGAAAAAATGGGGAAATTGTAGTAAAATATACCTTTATTTACAAAATATGCATTGCAAAACCTCACAAATTTGTACAATGTATGGTGACTTTGGGATATCCTATAGGAGAAAATACAGAGTCAATGTATTCATATCTTTAGTGCTAAAAAAGGCCAAGTTAACTCAATTGGATAGTATATGTAAAAACATGGTGATAAATACATTTTGCTAAAAATTATGGTACCATACTTTTAGTATTTTCATATTGTATAAGAAAAATGTAGAAAGGCTTTAAGATATTCACCCATAAAAGATTGAATAATACATACAAGTCTAGTTATGAATGTAGTAAGAAAACTACCTATTCAACGAGACAGAAATTCTACTGTGTACTTAGGAATAGTTAGCTCCTGAGTCTACAGTAATGATCAGGAGACATGAGGTTCTGACTTTCATGAAGGCTATGTTTTAATAATGGAGACAAAATATAAATGAATAATTGGGATAATTTCAGTTGTAAAGTTTCTGAAGTAAATGAACAAGTAAAACTGTAAACTCAAGTATATTAGAAAGACTCTGCTTGAAGTTGCATGTTGATCTAAAACTTAAATTATAAGACAAATTCAGTTATGCAAAGATTTAGAGGAAGAATATTCAGACATAATATGGTTATGGAAAAATAGGTATGAGTTGATAAAATCGCAATGAAGATGAGAGAAACTGAAATTAAATAATAATATGTATTTAGAATAGTCTTTCATAGTAGAAACCAAAAAGATTGGGTAACTGGAAAGCTGGATACCGGGGATAAAAAAAATAATTATGTAAACAAAATTTCAAGATGAGAAATCAAAGAAGATCTAATTATTATCTGGAGTTTTAATATACATTTAAAAATAAGTTTTCTGGCATTAATTCCAGTTACATAGTAGAATTTATTTAACATATGGAAAACAGTGGCTTTGAGCTGTTATGAGGTATCATAAGATGATAAATTATCAGAATGTGAATTTTGCCATGATTCCTCTTTAGACCTGAGCAATACCTAAAGGTATCATTGATACAGAGAAAAAAAGAAAGAAAAGAAAGTTCACATATACACAGAATAGGTTTTATTTTATACATCTATATTGGAGTCCTTACCCAGCCATTGCAGATGGATAGCAGATTAAGAGAAACCCAAAGCTATGACAATGGGAATAATCCTAGAACAGAGAAAGCTGGGATGAGAAAAACCAGATGCCTTTGGTAATGCCTTCCCCAGACAGTATGTGGGCCTGAAAGCAATATTTATTTAAAAGAAGCACTACATTTTGTTAAGCTTATTTGCCGTTTGATTACCCTCCATGATTATTTCAATATTTTCCAAATGCACAGCATATTACTAGGGATAATCAAAATTTTGAGGAAAGCTGATGATATTTGCCTTATCTGAATGTTAAACACTCTTAGGAAAGCTCTGTTGGAGCAATCTATTTGAAAGAAAAAAAATATGATTAGTTGTGAAACTGGCTTTATTTGTAGTAGCTACAGGAAGTGAAGGCTATCTTAGTTCTTAAATAATACCTGAAATTGCAATGTTTAATAAGGTAAAACAATTTAAACAATTAATTTTGAGCAATTTATGAGGAGAATGATACAATAGAAGAAAATATGATATTATTGGGAAAACATTTATGATTTTTTGGTCCAGTTAACACTATTCTGAGCAATTTACATGGAAGAAAAAGCAATGGAGGATTTGAGAATTCTGAGAAGATTCAACATTGGAAGCAACAGTAATCTTTTTGTCCACCTAGACAATTGTATTGGAACAGGCTGAATGATGCACTTTGCAATTTTTAGAAACAGACTTGTGTAATAAATTGCAGTTAATTTCTGGTAGTATCAAGTCTCAGCTTAGCTATAGCAATCTATCTCCACTCTCTAGTCCTGTAACAGGCAGCTCCTGAATTAGCTAGTCAAGTCTTTCAGGAACCAGAGTGAGCAATAATGACCTTACCCTCAAAATATTCTGGATTTGTGTTCTGCTGACTTACTGCTGCTTCTTATCACAGCAATGAAAGCACAGGGGTTTGTGGCCGTTTTTGCACCTGTCTTCCATGTTGAGAGACCCCCATGGTCTCTCCCTTCTGTGGAGGATTGAAAAGGCCAGCCTCCTATCCCTTCATTTATTTCTTTTGCTTTACTTTTGGGAGCCAGACATTAAAGACTAAGATGTTTAAAAGTTACTGCAGAAACACATAAAATTAGAAATTCACCACACATTCCCAGAGGACAGCAGCGAGTCAGAGAAGACCTGAAATCCTCCGTTCACACCTCAGACCCATCGTGGGCAGAGGGACAATTTTCAGCAGTAAAGGGAGGGGGAAAAGGAGAGAAAATTCTGAAGAAGGGGCAAATCCTGATTATCAGAGTTCCACTCCTATGATATTTAAATGTCCAGTTCTAACAAAAAGTTATAATACATAAAGAAAGGAAGAAAGTATGGATCATTCAAAGGAAAAGGAAAAAGAATTAAACCAACAAAAACTGTCTGTGGGAAATACCAAGTGACATATCTGCTAGATGAAGTATTAAAATAATTGTATTAAAGATGCTCCAAAAACTAAAGAAAAATTTGGAGAAGGAATAAATGATGTATGAACAAAATGAGTATATCAAAAAAGAGGTAGAAACCCTAAAATTTAAAAAAATGAAACAATTAAATTTTAGAACTGAGAATTACATTAACTTAAATAAAAAATTATCTAGAGAAATTTAAAGACAGATCTGAGCAGGTGGAAGAATTAATGAACTTGAAGATAGGCTCATAGAAATTGTTGAGTCTGAGGAAAAGAGAAAAAAAGGATTAAAGAAAATTAAACATAGAGTCTAAGGTTCATGAGAGACACATCAAGCAGATAAAAATATGCAGTGTGGGAGTTCTACAAGTATAATAGAGAAAGAAAGCAAAAGAAAGGATTATTTAAGAAAGAATGGATGAAAATTTTCTAAGTTTGATGAAAAACACAAATATAATCATGTTTCAATTAACTCTAAGTAGTATCAGTTTAAGAGATCCATAACGAAAGATATTGTAATCCCATTGTCAAAAGCCAAAGCGAAAGCTTAAAAGCAGTGAGATCATATACAAGGGATATTCAGTAATATTAGCATTAGAAATTTGGGAGGCTAAAAGGCAGTAGGCCAATATACAAATATTTAATGTGGAAAAAAAAAAAACTGTCAACCAAGAAACCTGAATCTGGCAAAACTAAGATCCAAAAGTGAGGGAGAAATTAAAAGATTCCAAGGTAAACGAATGCTCAGGGAGTTTGCTAGCCTAAGACCATCCTTGAAAGAAACACCAAAGGGATTCATGTAAGTTGAAAGGAGAAAACACTAGACTGTAAATCAAAGCCATGTAAACTAATGAAGATAGTCTATATCTATGAACTTATGAAATAAATGTTATGCAAAGGTAAATATTACCTTCTGAACACCCAGGACCCAAGAGCCAACTCAAGGAACAAATTTACCAGGGGCTATGCCATCCTTTTCCTTATGAAATTCTTATAGAGAAACACCAAAAAATTGAAACTGATGAATAGAAGTGCTAGCAGTAACCAAGATTATCTTCCACTCAGAATGACAGTTTTGTTTTCTCTAGAGTTTTTGTTTGTTTGTTTTAATAAGATCACGCACTCTGGGAGGCCACTGTGGGTGGATCAATCATCTGAACAAAGGACTACAAGACTACTCTGAGAAATAGTGAGAACCCCATCTCTACCAAAAATAGAAAAAACTAGCTAGGAATTATAGCAGGTACCTATAGTCCCAGCTACTCAGGAGGCTGAGGCAAAGGATAGCTTGAGCCCAACCAAGAGTTTGAGGTTTCTGTGAGCTATGATGCCATGGCGCTTTACCCAGAGCAACAGAGTGAAACTCTGTCTCAAATAAATAAATAAATAAATAAAACAAAATAAATAATAAAATAAATAAATATCAGATTATAAAAGCATTCTTAAAGAGGACCTTAATTCCTTGAAATCTTGATGTCCTTTTGTCCCTCTAATGTGCATTTAATATGTTTTGCTAACAAATGTATTGCTAAGTTTGTTATTTTGAATTTTTATTTATCGAAGTATTTATATATTTTTATGTATCCATTTATATATTTAACAATTCTATGGTTTGATGAGGTTTCATAAAAGTAAATTCCCAAGGCATGAAAGTATAGGAATTCAAGAAGAAAATGTTGGAAAACCCTTACAGATATCTGCCTAGGCAAAGAATTCATAAAGACCTCAAAGGCAATTACAGTACAACAAAAATTAATCAATGAGACCTGATTAAACTAAAAAAATTCTATACAGTTAAGGAAACTATCAGTGGAGCAAAGAGACAACCTACAGATTGGGAGAAAATATTTGCATGCTATAAACTTTGCTCATTACAATTATACAAGGAAAGGTCAATCATTACCCAACTTCACATTCGAAAAGAGTGAGAGACTAGTGTAAGGTCAAGTAGCTAACAAGGGATACAAATATTCCCTAATAATTTTAAGAAAAGAAAAGGGTTATTTTTCAACCAAAATATAGTTTCTAGATCTGGTGACATGCATTTTCTA
Source organism: Otolemur garnettii (assembly GCF_000181295.1). NCBI lineage: Eukaryota > Metazoa > Chordata > Mammalia > Primates > Galagidae > Otolemur > Otolemur garnettii. The sequence goes on from NW_003852405.1 coordinate 5,452,974, forward strand.
ATTGCTTATTATAGCACCAAGAAGATAACGTAAACTACAACATATGTATTTCATCTATGTGTGATACATTTACGAAGTAACTTAGAGGCAGAATAAACTACAGAAAGGGTCACTGCCTATCTATCTAAAATGTTGCCCCATAATTGCAGTTTCTTATCCGTTATAGATTATCAGACCTTTTCAAAGACTAGAGACATTTATATTTTTGAATACAGTATATGAAACAATCCTTACATTGATAAAAATACTGTGAAACCCAGGAGTTTTATTTTAGATTCATTTTTATATGCTAGAGTTCATAGAACTTGTGTTAAAAAAAATCACTTCTATAGGTGTTGTAATGTTTCAATCCAATTAGTGCTGTAAATCCCATAAACTTTATTCTCATTCTTGATTTAATTCTACCGTAAAATACATTAGACACTTTTTTACGAAACTTCAAAATCTGGAGAGAAAGGCCTAAAATGATTAATTTTTTAATCACGTGTCCTAAAATTAAATGATATGAAGAGGGTACTAACCTCATGTATCAATTTTAACACTATGAGGGATGGCTATCTTTGTGTATGTGTATACCTATTAAAGCTCACAAATGAAAGATCAAAAAAGATGCAACAACTTTGTAAAACGACTTTGATTTGTTTATCCTGTTAGTTAACATTCAGAAATGTATTATTACCAAAGAGCCAAGTAATAATCTTATCTTCGAAAACAATGCAAAAGGACTCTGAATTCTGAAGCTTGATCAAAGTGGCAAAAGAACATTTTTACCTTATGAATTGGTCACTAATTGTAACATAAATCTAAATCATGAAGTAATAGTGTGCATTTGAGAATTTTAAACAGAATCACGGTTACGTTCCTACGTTCCTAAAAGTTTTCAATCTTTTCTATTCTTGTAAAATACACGTTTAAAATAAGATTAGCAAAACACACACTACCTAGAAGTCTGAGGAATGCTTTGTCAGGAAATATGCAAAAGAATGGCTGAAATCTGGACGTGGAGTCTGTGAATAAGCTGTTATGATAGGAAATACATCAGTTGGAGGAGACTACTTGTCAATATTTTCAACACGAGCACAAATAGATTAATGCATTATCGCATTTAGGTCGTCAGTGTTCTATGGAAATATTATTTTCTCTAAACTGTGCAAAATCCTTTTCTAGTCCATCTTTCATGCATGTAACAGTGAAGTTATATATTTTGAAAAAATTGTTTTCTGGGAGACAGATAAGCTCTTTTAAGCTTTTGAGAGCTTGTATAAATGTTTGCCTTCAAGCTGTAGAGATATAGCACAATTCATGTCTTTTTGAACGTATTTCAAAAGTAGAATTCTAAAGCGTAAGTAAAGGGCCCGATACAGGATCAAGCATATTATAGTACTGGAGGATATTCACATCATTTTGAGATTTACAAAGGGTTCTAAAGGGCATAACAATTACCTATAAAAATTTAAGGATGCATCAGAATTAGGACCAGCAGGTGTAACTGGGGAGAATAATAGAAACTGATCCCTACACTTCCTTCTCACTTCCAGGACTTTGGGGAAGAATAAAATAAAATGTAATGCTTTATGAAATGTCTGATACTATTTAAAACATAAATATCTTATTAGCTTTTTTAATATTTCTATGATATTTGAGTATTTATTAATAGATTGGTAGATATACATGTAAATTATTGCAATGTGATTCCTTTGAAAAAATGCCAATATTTCACACATGTACTGGGTTGTAGATATTTCACATAATTTAGAGATTTTCATCTGATATTAATTTTATTAATCTTGTTTTACACAAGAAGAAACAAAATTTCAACTAGTTTAATAACAAACACATTGAAAGAGTTAAAAATTAAAAGAATGTATTTTTTTCTCTCTCTCTCTTTTTTTTCCTCTTTGGAAGAGTAAGAGTTGTCTTGGGCCACACATTAAATTCATAAGCATTAAGAAAGCTGATTAGCAAAAAAAAAAAAAAAAAAAAAAAAAAAAAAGAGAGAGAGAGAGAGGGAGAGAAAGAAAGAAAGAAAAAGAGACCCATACATACCTTTTGTAAATATCTGACACCACCTATAAGCAAAAAACATCCTAAGAATGTTGGTAATGCAGCCCACGGGCTGCAGGTCAAACACTCCTGATTATTTCTTCTCATTACACTACAGCCACCTCCCAGTGAAACCGAATCTGCATAACAGGTGGAAACCCAGTTTATCCATCGCCCACATCCTATAACAAATCATTAAAAGAACCTACACTACCCCGTAAGACACTACACAAAATTTAATTTCTTGTATTCTTCCATTAAATTATTGATAATCATTCCATGAAAATATATATTTATATAATAATTCATTTACAGACCACATTATGGTGGCCATGTTTTCATAATGGGCTTGACTCTTTCTATTCTGAAGGAGTAAAAGTCTATTTGATAGTAAACCCAGTAAAATATTCTTACTTAACAGGGGCATGGATTCCCAAAACATAGACTACTCTTTCTGGGAACATTAACTCTAACATTAAGAAACAGTTAAATCTATTACTAGTTATATATCCATTGTTCTTCAAGGCTAAAGACAGGTTAGGAAATGTACTTTTAAACCTTCTGACTGTCAGGCACAAAAGGTAATTAAAACTAATATTTGGTATTAGTTTTCTAATTATCACTAGATAAGTAAATCACTAAGCATAAATTTTTTAGGCAATGATAGAGGTACTACTAATAATCTTGATTTTTTTTCAACGTCACTAAACCTCCAGAAGAAATCTAAAGGAAAGCCATAGTTTTCTGCCTTGAGTCAAGGTAGAGTGAAAATTAGTACCAAAATAAAAATTGTGGAGACACATAATTCTCACTTATCAAACTGGAGTAATCACTATACATGTAAAATACATCAAATATAATTTCCAAAATTTCAAAACATGACTTTCATACAAACATAGAATAGCTATTGCCAAAGATACGTATTTAGCATATTCATTCATTAAGGAACCATAAGATGGTAAAGGTGGTTCAGAAATAATTTGATAAGCAGATTTACATAATCACCCAAAGAAATGTTAAAGGAAACATGTTAATAGATGCAAAACTGGTTAATGTTGTACAGTGCTATAACATTGAAATCATTGTTTTTTAACTAGGCAGAAATCCCCAAGGCAACACATGACTCTATACTATCTGGATGCTAATCACATTGTAGATAGAATAGATGGCAAAGATGAACACAGGTGCACTTTCTTACATAGCAATATTTCAGTGATCCTATTATACAATGCTCCATATGACACTAGAAAATAATCACTCACCTTGTCTTATTTACAAATATTGAACACTCAGACCCACACAAACACAAATGTACAGTTTTCCCCTCAAATTGTACACATAGTAAACTCTATGTGGTGAAGACAGAACAATGTTTAAATACATGTAACGAATCACACTGGAAGCTCCAAATGAAATTACCTGATACTTAAAGGAGGAATGAAAGTCATTGTAATTTATCATAAATACAAAAATGACCTTGCTTATAGTCATTGCATACCAGACTACAGAAAACACTGAATAAAAGTTTAAATTGAATATAAGTAGAGAAATGTCGCACATTTATTTTTGTAAAAAGGACACAGAAGAAATGTTTCAAGCAAACATTAATATTGAATGTGTTATAATGATAAACTGAAGAGTGAAATCTTTACAGTAATAGGTAACCTCAGAATAATTTCTATACTCTATATTAGATTGGTTAATTTTTTTACCTATACATAAATATACTCAACACAAATGTTTGCTAATAATTATGATTGAAAGACAATTTCCAATATACATAGTCAATTGTGCTTGATGAAAGTTATAATAAAAAGATTCATGTAGTCATTGTTTTTATATGTGTCTTAATATAATGAGTTGAATATTTTTCAATTCGAGTAATTGAACAATTTTGGTATATTTTTAATTTTCTTGGTAATTTAAAATAAAGTCAACATCAAAAATGTTTTGGCAACTTATCATATTTTTAAAAATAGCAAATTGAGTACTAAAATTTAAAGCACACAAAAGTAGGATAAATTAATAACTATTTGGGTCAGCGCCTGTGGCTCAAGTGGCTAAGGCGCCAGCCACATACACCTAAGGTGGTGGGTTCGAATCCAGCCTGGGCCCACAAAACAACAATGACAGCTGGAACCAAAAAATAGCTGAGCGTTGTGGCGGGTGCCTGTGGTCCCAGCTACTTGGGAGGCTGAGGCAGGAGACTTGCTTGAGCACAGGAGTTGGAGGTTGCTGTGAGCTGTGATGCCATGGCACTCTACCCAGGGGGACAGCTTGAGGCTCTGTCAGAAAAAAAAAAATTAATAACTATTTGGAGAAAATTATCATACATGTGATCTGTTATATTTGCACTCTACCAACAAATATTAACAGTTATCAATTCCTCTTTTGCAATGTTTATTTTTATAGATGTAGAGAATTTACAAATAAATAATGCAAAATTATCTATCCCCAAATACTACAGTTATAATAGAGGCAATGTCATGTCTATGGTATATTGAATCAATTTTTTATAGGAAAAAGTTGGGTAAAATAAAATCATTATTTTATAACATTTATTGTATTATCATCTTGAAATTGTTTATACCTAATTTTTTATTTTTAATTTCTACTCAACAGATGGATCTAATGAAACGAATACAATTTGACAGATCATTTTACTCATGTAATTATTCCTGACACTTGGGGACTTTGTGGTGTGGGCTATTCTCACTGGCATTAGGTGATTTCACAAAATGGTTTTAGTTTGCATTTCTCTGATGATGAGGGATGAAGAGCATTTGTATTACATGTATTTGTTGGCCAGTCCCCTCTCTTTTGGGAAATGGTTCTATTTATGTTGCCTGCCCATTGATTGAAGGGGTTGTCTGTTCTTGTTGATTTCCTTCAGTTCTTCATGTATTCAAATCATTAGCCTTTTGTCTGATTCATAACACACAATATCCTCTCCCATTCTGAAGGTCGTCTACTTGCTTTGTTGATTATGTCCTTAGTCTTTAGTTGTGCAGAAGCTTTTTCACTTGATCATTTCCCATTTATATATTTTTGTTGTGGTTGTAGTTGCCAATAGGGTGTTATTCATGAATTTTCCCAAGGTTGATATCACTAAGGGTTTTCTCCACACTTTTCTGTAGGGTTTTTATCATTTTATATCTTAGATTTAAATCCTTTATCCATTATGAATCAATTTTTGTTAGTGGTGAGTGGTGTGGGTTTAATTTCAGTCTTTACATGTGGCTAACCAGTTCTCTCACCACCATTTATTAAAAAGGGAATATTTTCCCCAGTGTATGCCTTTGTTTGGTTTGTCAAAGATAGATAGTGCTATAAAGTTGGTTTCATCTCTAGGGTCTCAATTCTGTTCCATAGATCTATGTCTCTATTTTTGTGCCAGTATCATGTTATTTTGAGCACGGTAGACTTACAGTATAACTTGAAGTCTGTTAATGTGATGCCTCCAGTTTTATTTTTATTTTTGAGAATTGGATTGTCTGTTTGTTTTTTTTCTGGCTCCATATGAATCAAATAACTATTTTTTCATGTTTTCCAAAGTATAATGGTGATGCTTTAATGGGGATTGCATTAAATCATTAAATCTGTAGATCAGTGGGTACTACAGAGACTTTAACAATGTTGATTCTTCCCAGCCCTGATGAGGATCATATATTTTCCATTTTTTAATGTTCTCTGCTATTTCTTTTCTTAGGATTTCATAGTTCTCTCTGTAGGGGTCTCTCACATCCTTTGTTAAGTATATTCCAAAGTATTTCTTTCTCTTTGAGGCTGCTGAGAAAGGTATTGGGACTGTGATTTGGTTCTGAGCTTGACTGTTATTATTGCATGTGAAAGCTACGGATATGTAGCCATTGATTTTTGTATCCTGAGATGTTTCTGTATTTCTTGATCACTTATAAAACTCTTATGGTTAAGTCTCTAGAGTTTACAAAGTATAAAATTATATTATCAGCAAAGGGCAAGGATTTGGCCTTCCTCTGTACCCACTTGGATACATTTGATATTCTTCTCTTGCCTGATTGCATTGGCTCAGACTTTCAGCCCTATGTTGAATAAAAGTAGGGGCAATAGTGGACATCCTTGTCTAGTTTCAGTTCTAAGTGAAAATGCTTTCAGTTTTCTCCATTCAACAGGATATTGGCTATGGACTTGTCAAAGATGGTGTCTATTAGTTTAAGAAAGTTCCATCTATGCCTATTTTCTTCCTTTCTTTTCCTTTCCTTTTCTTTTCTTTCTTTCTTTCTTTTTTTTTTTTTTTTTTTTTTTTGAGATGGACTCTCACTAATGATGTCCTCAATAGAGTGCCATGGTCTTACAGCTCACAGTAATCTCCAACTCCTGGCTCAAGTGATCCTCTTGTCTCAGCCACTAAGATGCCTGCCACAATGCCTGGTTAGTTTTTAGAGACGGGGTCTCACTCTTTCTCAGGCTGGTCTCGAACTCATGAGTTCAGGCAATCCACCTGTCTTGGCCTCCCAGAGTGCTAGGATTACAGGTGTGAGCCACCATATCCAGTCTCAAAGTTACCATATTATTTGTTAGTTTTTTCTTAATTTTTCCAATATTGGCAAGAAAATGAAAGAAACGCTTAAAAATATACAAATCAAAAAAAAAAATCTTCTAGAGAATTATACACAATGTTAAATAAAATTATTAAATGTGTATAAGTTTTGACAAGCTTTGTGTGTTCAGTATTATTTGATATATAGTTAACAAAATCAATTACTAACTAGCAGGTAAAGATACACACCATCAATAATTTTATTTATTTTTTAAATGGTAAACACTGTCACCTTCTTTCATGTGTAAGGGATGAAAACTGAATTGGAAAGATAGTGGTTTTCCTACTGTTTTTCTTTTTTACCAAAATGATACTTTGTCTCTTTATACTTTTCAATATATTCTCTAAAGATACATTAATTTTTGGTCATATTTTACTTCTGTAGTTTTTTCTTCAAATGATTTAATTAACATGTAACATCAATTTTGTGCTTTCAAAATTACTGATTCAATGTAACATTTTATTTAATATTTTTGTCTGAACATTTGTTTTTAGAGTGGAGTGTTATAGATAGTATACATGTTTATGAACATTGTATTATTATACTATCCTCCTTTGCAGGTCTTAATTTATTCCCTGTTATGCTGCAATAGTAACCTGTTCATATAGCGAGAATCTCATAACAATTAGGCACCACGGCCCAAAAAGACACTCTGTTTTTACAAGTGAACTCTCAAATACCATGCGTTTCTCTCTTTTAGTTTCATACAAACCATTTTGATGGTTAATTAACCTTTACTTCTGAATTTCCATGATACATCAATTAAAATGAAGAACTCTTTTGACACAGTGTAGGCTAAATTTTATGTATTTAAGTATAGTTTGCTATTTTACAGTACTACTTCAGTCAGAGTAAACATTGCATTTTAAAATTTTATGGAAGTAATTTATAGTGTTGGCAGGCTTAAACTTGATCTCATGGCAGCAAAATTTTATGTTTCCATTTCAGCAATACTGCCTAACACAATAATATCAGGCCAGCAAATCTTAAATATAAGTTAAGCTAACATGATCCATTGCCTTATAAAGCTAGAGTACCCTGTGGACTTCTGCTGAATATGCCAAGTGATTTTTCAAAATTTAATCATCCTAAATGTCAGATCAAGGTGCTTTTGCTGTCATTCTTTAAAACGGGGGCAAAAATCCCAAGCGTGCCTGCAAGTTATAGAGAATGCCTCTTCGTAACATTTGTATTAAATAAACAAAATCCTTTCTAATCACCATTCACTTTGCTAGTTACAGTAAATAAAACAAATAATAATGCTATAGGGCAAATTCAAGACAAATTATTATTTTTTTAAAGTAAAAATATCAGCATCTTCCTAGCAAAACACAAATCTTTAAAAACCATCAGGTCAATTTGACTTTCTCTGCTGGTCATTCCTAGTTCTCCTGGTAGAAATTTGGCAGCTTTAGAAACACATAATTTACTATTATCACAAAAATTGGTATTTTGAAATTGATTCTTTACATAAGCTAAAGTCACTTTTCTTAAGTTGACTGTTGCTCATGTAGATAACATTGTCATACAAGCATATGTACAAGCAAGTGGCACATATGAATAATATAGTGTACAATCATATGTACCATCAACTTCAGAGGTGTATTCTGAAAGCACAAAATTATTGCATAAACCATCTGCTGAGAAATTATTGCTTCTTATAAATGCCAGATACATTTTAGACATAGAGTACTAAATACAAGCTTTACAATCAAAATTTTTCATGTAATCTAATTTGTATTTTTGAAAACTATTATTGAAGAACTTACAAGCATAGATATTAATGAAAGAAAACCTTAACCAGCACAGCAAAAAGAAAAACAATATCGTAATAATATGATTTTAAAAACATAATTATTTAATTCAATAATCATGTATAGAATTGCCAAACCTGCAGCATAAATTGTATGCAATTATTGTGCTTACATATCAGGTATTTACTAGATGTGTGAATGATGCAGACTATTAAATTTGCAGATTAAAAATTTGTCTTTGTTGTTGATTTAACAATATTGAGGAGAAGATTTCTCTAATTTTCTTTTTTTTTTTTTTTTTACCTAGCTTCCCTTTGTATAGTACTGTGGACCACTAATAGATTTGTAAGAAAGGGACTGGTTCTACTTCCTATGACTTTGTTTATGTATTAGGTGAACTTGGGCAGTGCCTTTATTCCTCATAAGCCTCAAATTTTCTATATCTTATGTGGTGATTATACCTGACATATCCAGTGTTCATAAAAATCAAATGAGATAAGACATTTGAAAATAACTTAAAATTTTAAATCACTACACAAATACATATTGTTTAGTACAGTTAGGCAAGATTTCATACAATTTCCTGACAATAAGTTACTTCTGTTCACTTCTAAAAATGTAGTGTGTGTCTCTAAGACTCAGAAGTGGCATGTTATGTTCCAAAAGGGGCACAGAAATAACTGTGACCTAGAGGAACCTTTCTGAAGTCACAGTAGTATTACATGAGTCTTCATGCCTGCCCTCTGTACAAAGGTGAGGAGGAACTTGTTAAAGACACCTATTTTATAATAAAGCTTCATTCTCAGCTTACTAATTCTGTGAGCAGACATTTTGAATGAGATGCACATGATGGTTCTTACTTGAAAATGTCTTTGAAATAATAATTATGTAGAGTGGTGAAAATCATGGTGAATTTCTAAAGAAAGAATTGAAAATAAATCCTGTGTTTCATTTTAAATGTTTACTGGAAAATACATTTTAAAACACAGAAAAGCAGAGCACTGGATTCCCAGCACAGGAATATCCTGAGAGGTCATTAAGTCTGCCCCCCATTAGGCCCAGGTGTTAGAGGATGCAGAATATTCTCACTCACCCACGGTGTTAGAATGCTATTGCCTAAAGTGGAGCAATTTAGAGAGCTGGTACTGCCCGAAATGACAAGGCATGGATCCAACACTCACTTCATAATTGCTAAATAGTTCTCTGCAACTGGCACTCCAAATATTTTGATCCTACTAAAGAGAAGGTGATTACATTGGGCTGTACCAATCCTTTCCTGCTCAGTTGTTTCTTGGCAAAGTAGGTTTAATGCTTACACCAGGATTTGAAAGGCTAGAGCAATTTTTATTGAGTCAAAACTATGAAAGCACAGGAAAAAGCTAAAGCGTAAAAATGTATTTCTCTGCAACAGGTAAAAGGTGTTATCCATTAAGGATTGCATTTTTCATATTTTAGTTCCAGATGACTTGGATCCAGGTTAAAGATCAAATTATGGAAAACAGTGAGCACACTAACCTTTTTTTTTTTTTTAACTCTCATTTAAGGCCAAATTTTACTAGACTTTGGAATCTTGATGTGATTCTGTGGTTTTTGTAAACTTAATTTGAAGACTAAGAGGAGTGAGACCCTGTCTCTACCAAATATAGGAAAAATTAACAGGGCCTGGTGGTTTGTGTGTGTAGTTCCTGGTACTTGGCTGATGAGGAGGCTAAAGCAGGAGGATCTCTTGAGACCAGGATTTGAAAGTTGCAATGAGTCATGACCATGCCACTCCACTGCACTCCAGAGGGACAGAGCAAGACTCTGTCTCAAAAAAAAAAAAAAAAAAAAAAAAAAAAGAAAGAAAGAAAGAAAAAAGAAAAATAGGAAGAAAAAGAAAAATTTAATTTCATCCTGCTTCTATTTAAAGACCATTGGAACCGACTAATGAAAATTCATTCCTCCATTTATTAAGCATTTCCTACAGTGTAGAAACTTTTCTAAACATATTCTTTAAATATCCTACTTTATTGAGATACAAAACTCAATAAAGTTCATACTCACAGGGTTTGGCAAATGAATACGATTATATAGCTTATATCAACCTATAGAACATACATTCACCGTGAAACATTCCCAGACTGCTTTACAATCTCTAGCATATTACAAATTAATTTATTTTTTGAGTTGTAAGATTTCTTTATCTAACCTGCATATAAATCCTTTTTCACTTATTTATTGTTATCATGTATCTTTCTTGTCTATGTCTTCATTTTCATTTTCTTAACAATGACAAAATTGATTTAAAATATTTTGTCGTTCAATCTATACATTTTTCTATACCTAGTTCATATTCTTTGCATCTTGAGAAATATTTCTCCAACCAAATTTATAACTTTTTTCTATGTTCCTTTTTTAAAAATAACTTTAGTTCTTACATTTCGTCTATAATCAATTTCAGGTTAATTTCTGTTATGCTGCAAGATGCACCTCAAACTCAGCTTGGGCCATGCTGGGAAAGAAACACCCACTGAATAGCTTAACAAGTATCTGTTTCCCACAGTTCTGGGATGGATCAAAGAAGCCCAGAGATTCAGTTTTTGGTGAACTGTTACTGTCACTCTTACTGTCTGTTGTATAGAATGGCTAATTTTATAAATTCTCGGTGGAAATACTACTGGAGTGATCTATGCCTGTGGTTTTCTATGTGAGAAGGTTACTACATATAAAACATATGAAGTCCATTTATTTTCCTTGATCTGGGGAAGTTGTGATTATCTGTTTCTTCTTGGATGAACTTTTCAGTGTGTGGCTTTCAACAGCTTTTCAGTTTTATTTAATCGTTCAAGTTTAAAATTGCCCTTTATACACTTTTATCATCATTTTAATAGCTGTTGAATCTATAGTGATGTCCCCTCTTTCATACTAGGTAATGATAATTTCTCTTTTAACGGATCCATATGGCTGGATACTTATGAATTTTATATACTTCTTATTAAACTAGTTTTTGCTTTTTCTATTTTAATTTTCTCTATTATTTTTGTCTTCTTGTTTTATTGACTTTGACTTTACTACTACTGTTGTATTTCCTCTGATTTCTTAGTGTTTAAGTATTCTGCCTATTCTAAGGGGGTTGTATAGTTCATTGATTTGAGAGCTTAATTTTTCTTCTAATATATGTATTTAAAGAAATAAATTTCTCTGTAAGTACTGCTTTATCTGTAGCCCAGAATTTTAGTATGTTGTATTTTATTTTTGATTCAGATAAAAATATTTTCTAATTTAATTACTTATTTTTACTATGACATATCAACACCTATATTATTTAAATATTGAGCAATTTAAAATATTTTTCTTATTAATTTCTACTTTAATTGCATTATCATTAATGAATATCTATTGCATAATTCTCATAATTTTACTTCATTGAAATTTGTGTTATGGCCCCAAATAGGGTTTTATAATTATATAGAATATTTCTCAGGCAGCTCAAAATAAAGTGCATCCCCCTATAGGAGAGTCGATTTACCCATAAAAATCGATTAGGTAAATTTTGTGATATATCTTTTTAGGCAATTTAGAGACTTATTAACGTTTTGGTTTAGTTGCTTAAATACCAAGGAGATTGCTTAGATACCAAGAGATAGTTTAAAATCTACGACCTCAGATTTTGTTACTTCTCTTTACACTTGTTTAAGCTTCTACTTTAAGTACTTTGAAGCTTTGTTATTAGGTTTCTATATATGTAACATGTTTATGATCTCTTGATGAATATTTCCTTTTATCGTTTTGAAATGTTTTTCTTCATACCTGGTAATAGTTCTTCTTATCATGTGTTTACTCTCTGACATTAATTTAATCATTCCAGATTTGCTTGGTTCATTTCAGTGTATAAATGGATATATTAATTTCCTTAGGTTATTTTCCTGTATTTTATTTTAAAGTTGGTTTTCATTTACAGAAAAAAAATATGAAGATAACGAGGACAGTATTCACATTACTGACACGATGTGTCCTACTCTTAATTTCTTACACATTTTGGCACATATATTAATATTAATGAACCAGTGTTAATATATTTTTATTAACTAGAATCTGTAGTTTGCTCAGCTATCTTTAAGTTTTGCCTAATGTCTTTATCCTATTCCAATATCTTATCAAAGATAGAACATTACTTAGAGTCATAATATCATTTTGGTACCTTTTTTTTTTTCAAATTTTATGTATTCTAATATGTATGTAGTGTTTGGTTGAAATTTTCATTTTGCTTTCATTTTTAAAGATATGTTAACTGAGTATAGAAATTTACATTGACTTTTTTTTCCTTTGCTACTTTGAAAGAGTTCCTCCACCATTTTCTGATTTGCTAAGTTTTTGATGTGAAATCTTCCACCACTTTTATCTGTGTGTGTTCAGGTATAGTGTATGCCTTTCTCATGTCTTTTAAAAAAGACTTTCTTGCTGGGTGTGATGTCTCAAATTTGTAATCCTAGCACTCTGAGAGGCAGAGGTGGGTGCATTGCTTGAGCTGAGGAGTTCGAGATCAACCTGAGCAAAAATGAGCCTCTGTCTCTAAAAAAATAGCCAGGCATTGTGGCCGGCACCTGTAGTCCCAGCTACTGGGAAGGCTGAGGCAAGAGGATTGATAGCTCAATCCCAAGTGTTTGAAGTTGCTGGGATCTATGATGCCACAGATCAGAGGGTGACAAAGTGAGACTGTGTCTTTAAAAAAAAAAAAAGATTTTATCACTGCTCTACTGGTAGTGAGATTTTGATTAGTCTGGCTGTAGGTTTCCTTGTTTATTCTCTCTCTGCAGAGTTTGTTGAATACCTGAGGTATGCAAATTTTCACTTTTCATCAGGTTTGGAAAACAATTCGGGCATTTATATACATATAATTTGTATATATATATATATTCTTTTCTCTTTCTTCTCTGGGACTCTCATCTGAACTTCTTCATCTTGCTACTTGCTGCTTACTGCTTCGTAGTTCTCTGCGTCTCTATGTGCTTTTCCCTTTCTTTGGGTCTCAGACCTTGTGTGTCATAGGTTTCTGTTATTATTTACAAACTCACAGAACCTCTTACCCACGTTTCCATTGGGTGCTCAGGGGAAAGGCTGCATATAAAGGCTAACATTGGAGACAAGGCCCCCCAGTGGAGAACAAACGCTACTGAGAAGATCCAATGTTTCTGTGAAGCAACTATTTCAAATCTGTTTTCTTTCAAGATATAGCAAAGATATGAAATGGAAATTAAGGAAAATGGAAATTCAAGTCTCTTTTATGGGAAACATTAAAGTTATTTTGATAGCCATGAGGATTATCCAGTATTAATGGGAAGACATAAATGATATAGATAAAAAGAGTATTTGCAGGGCATGGTGGCTGGTGCTCACAGTTCCAGCACTTTAGGAGGTGAGGGCAGGAAAATCTCAGGAGTTCAAGGCTATCGTGAGCTATGATCACGCTGTTTTGCACTCCAGCCTGGGTAACAGAACAAGACCTTGTCTGACAACATAAAAACGGGAGTAAAAACAGGAATAAAGTACTAGACTAGGAAATTATGGAAGTCAAACTATTATAACCCTTCTTCATAGAATGGATATCTATTAGAGTAAAAATTCTAATGAATCAAAGATATAGTACAAAGATTTTGGACTAGAAAGCTAATTATTTAGCTGGACTATATGCGTTTATTGGACAGTGCTTAATTCATTCAGCTCAAGATAGAATGAAAGCCTGGAAATAATAAATAGAAGTTTGGTCTGTTAGTTATGGATAATTACTCCATTCTCCCCAATACTTTTTCAATTGCCCGCTACCCAAGCTGCTCCTCACATGTGCGGAAAAAACACGTGTAATTAATTTGAAATAGGATAATCAATGTGAGGATGGTAAAATTACCTGTTAAAAAATGTCAAGCACAGGCCTCTAGAGAGCAACTAGAGAAATTGTGGCCTTGTCTCATATTAACACAACTCAGAATTTACAGGGTATAGTGTGTGTAACCTGAACCATTATCTATCCTCTGTGGGAAACTACTTGACTTCCATTTGATGAGCGGCCCTAAAATTGGCTTTTTATTCCTATAATTATATAGGAAACACTCAACCCACTTTATATGTCAAGGTCTTCACTTAATCTAATTAAAGATGAGGCAAAGAAGCCTTTATTAGAAAGAAAAGGTAGTGAAATGCAGAATATCTTCCAGAGCACACATTTAAAAAATCTTGATTTATGGGGGGAGGAATTATGAGTGAAATGTAAACAGTGCATAGAATTGCACTTTTGTTTTTCTCTGCCCCTCGCACACAGTCACACAAATATACATTGACATCAAAATAGAATTCATACAGTTTTTTCTCTTTTAACCTGGCATTCTCTATTCAGAGATTACAATCTTGTTGAAAACTACAAGAGTATCTTACCAGCAAGAAATGGGTAGTTTGGTGTAGTTATTCGTCTGGTGATCAGTAAGTGTCTGCTTCTTTGAAAACAGTAGCTATTATTTCAGAATCCAAGTCCAAGTCTAAAATATTTAAGACCAGGAGGAAAAAGGTCTTTCAGAATAGCTTTTCAGCAGCAATGATAACAAAATTAGAGTCTCTCAATCTCTCAATGTCTCTTCTTGTAGAATTTTAAGTAAATTAACACTATACAGAATGTACATAGAATCTACAAGAAACTAGCATAGAACTTTACTAAATATTAAAGGAAATTTACCTTTTATCCTCTCCTCTATTTTGGATTCTATATCCACACATTTACATGAAAACTTAAGATATTAATATTTTTAAAAGCTTATTAGTTGTTGAATACCTAATCTGTGAAGTAACCAACAGAAAACAACATTGGCCTTTGAAAAAAGAATATGCTCACTCTCCAATAATCTGAATGTCCATGTTCAGTGAATCAATTAAAAAACACCCTGAATCTCATAAAATAGTGTAGATATTTTCTCCATCAATCAACCCCTCGCTGTGGGACTACTGCATAAAAAGAAATAGGAAACAATTAAAGAACATTTATGTGTTAACTGATTATCTTCAATGGTCTTTAAAAAGTCAGTTTAATTGACTATTGCAGTACTGGAAGGGAGTAATTAAAATAAAGGGTGAGAATCACAAATTTTTAATTATCTTCTCATAATAATGATTACATTCTTGTGTGATCTTGAGTGGGTAACATTTTATTTGGATTGATTTCCTTTAAACAGATCTTCACCAAGTTAAACTTTAGAAATTTAATGCTGTGGCTTTCCTTTTGTAATAAGAAGGCACACTTCACAAAGACCTACTCTTCAGAGTTTACTTACAAAGGCAAGATTCTAATTTGTAAAGCTCTATATTTTAAAATGTTAATGACCACATAAATGTGTGAAGAAAGGTTATCTTGACATGTGATCTACCATACAAGTAACTTAGACAATTTTCTTTTTTTGATAGTCGTATAGAAAAAATATATATGTTATAAGCATTTTAATTTTAATTTTATGTAGTCCACTTGTTTATTTATTTATTTTTTTGTACTTTTGGTGTACTATCAAAAAAATCATTGTCAAGGTGAATGTGAAGAAGGCTTTTCCTTTAGCAGTTTTGTGGTTTCAGTCTTTACAACTTGGTCTTTCATGTGTTTGAGTTAATTTTTGAATATAGTGTGAGGTAATGGTATATTTTGATTCTGTTGTATATGGATATTCAGTTTTCTCAACACTATTTATTAAAAAGGCCTATCCTTTTCCCATAGTGCCACCTTATTGCCATTATCAAAAACAAATTGACTATATATGCTTATTTCTGAAATTTCTATTCTGTATCATTGGTCTATGTGTCTGTTTTATGTCAGTTACCATGCTGATTTGATTACTATAGTTTAGAGGTAGATTTTGAAGGCATATGGTATGATACTTAGAGCATTGTTCATTTTCTTCAAAATCATTTTGGCTAGAGGTCTTTTGTGATGCCAAACAAAGTTTAGAATTTCTTTTTTCTATTTCTGTGAAAATTTGCCATTGGTATTTTAATAGGTATTGTGTTGAATTCCTTTCAGGAGTATGGGGTTTTTTCTTTGTTTTTCAGTTTTTGGCCAGGGCTGGGTTTGAACCCACCACCTCCAGCATATGGGACCAGTGCCCTACCCTTTTGAGCGATAGGCGCCACCCAGGAGTATGGTTATTTTAACATTATTGATTCTTCCAATCCATAAATGTGGGGTATCCTTTCATTTATATGTGTTTTATTCAATTTCTTTCATCAAAATATTATAGTTACCTTGATACCCTTCTTGGTTATAATTTGTTCCAAGTACTTTATTTTATTTTATTTTTATTTTTATTTTATTCTGGCTGTTGTCAGTGGGACTTCATTTCTGAGTTCTTTGGTTGGATGCTCCGTCGTTAGTAAATACAAACTCTACTGACTTTTTCATGTTGATTTTGAATCCTGCAACTTTACTGAACTCATTTATTATTTTTACAGTTTTTTGGCAGTCATTCAGGTTTCTATATGTGTCTAGGATAATGTCATCTGCCCTCAGAGACAATTTTATTTCTTCCTTTTCAGGTTGGATGTCTTGTATTTCATTCTATTGCCTGGCTTTTCTCAGACTTCCAGTGCTATATTGCATAGAAGTGGCAAGAGCAGGTATGGTTGTCTTGTTCCTAATATTAGTAAAATAAGTTTTCAACTTTTTGCTATTGAGTTTCATGTTAGCAGAGGGGTTTTATTACATTGAAGTAGGTTTATTCTATACCTCATTTGTTTAGAATACTTTCTCTGCATCTATTATAGTAATTGTATGTTTTTTGTCTTTCATCCTATTAAAGTAGTATATCATATTTATTGATTTTTCTATATTGAACCATCCTTGCTTTCCAGGGATAAATCTCATTTGTTCCTGGTGAATGATCATTTTAATGTGCTGATGAATTTGGTTTGCTAGTAATTTGGTGAAATTTTTATCTCAGATGTTGACCTGTAATATTATTTTCCTGTAATGTTTTTGTTTGGCTTTGGTATCAGGATAATACTTGCCTCATAAAATGAGTTTGAAAATGTGTCCTCCTCTTAAATTATTTAGAAAATGTTGAGAAGTTATTTAAATGTTTGGTGGAATTCAGCAGTGAAGCCATCAGGTCCTGGGCTTTTCTTTTCTGGGAGACCTTTTATTATTTATTCAAACATCTTACTCATTATTGATCTGTTCAGATTTTCTATTTCTTTATGATTGAGTCTTGGTAGATTATATGTTCCTGGGAATTTATCCATATCTTCCAGTTTTTTAATTTGTTGTTGCACAATTACATATTATAATCTTTTATGATTCTTTGTGTATCTGTAGTATCAGTTATAATAAATCCTCTACCATTTCTGATTTTATTTGAGTCTTCTCTCCTTTATTTAGTCCTGGTGGAGATTTGTTGATTTTGCTTACCTTAAAAATATTTTTTAGTGCTTTTATTGTTTCTGTTATATTCTATTGTATTTACATCTGCTCTGATCTTTATTATTTCCTTTATTCTGTTAAATTTGGGTTTAGATTTTAAGTTATAATTTTACATTTTTCTCCAATTTAAAATGGAGAAAATGTATTTTTATAAAATAATACAAAATGGCAAAAAGTAAATATTCTTGAATCACATTTTGCTATTTAAAAGAAGTAACTATTCTAAAATATATAGCACCAAAACGTAGTGTTTGTACATTACAGTTAGGAAAAGAAAACAACTGGAAAAATTTTAGCATATCATACACATGATTAATGTCAATTAATTATTAATTACTTTGTTGAGAGTACTCTGACATCACACATCCTTATCCCTTGTGTGTATAAATTCAAAACCCACCAACATGAACAGCTACTATCCTATTCTTCTTAAGTTATAATAACATTTACGAGTCATCAATAATAACACAATTAGCTTAGGAAATCATTTATTTAAACTGTTACAAAATCAGAATTAGACAAGGATAGAAATAACTATATAATTATACCCATGTACTATTTCTAAGAAACAACAGAAAATAACAGAAAAAAACAAAAAAATATAGTAGTAATCATTTTAGAAGATATTCAACTAAACAATAAAAATTGAGAAAGAGATCTTTATAGATTATCTTTTTCACAGGTGGTTTATATGGAATAGCTTTCTTTTAGAAGGAAATAAAGAAAATCCAAAATTCATATGTAGAGGTGAAGAAATATAAGGTGTATGGCTATGGCAAATATGTCTATTTTTCTTTAGTCTGCATAATAAAAGACCAAGGAACCCCCTAAGAACAGTACATTGTGTTTGTTGGAGCACAGTTTTTAGCTTGCTACATTAATTATGTGGAAATAAGAAAGAAAGACAGATAGATAAATCTGCCATCTAAAAAATACATCATTAGGGGCTGGGCAGAGTGGCTCTGGCCTGTAATCCTAACACTCTGAAAGGCTGAGGCATGTGTATTGCTTAAGGCCAGGATTTCAAGACCAGCCTGAACAAGAGTGAGACTCCATCTCTAAAAATAGCTGGGTGTTGTGATGGATACCTGTAGTCCCAGCTGGGTGTTGTGATGGGTACCTGTAGTCCCAGGGAGGCTAAGGCAAGAGGATCACTTGTGACCAAGAGTTTGAGGATGCTGTGAGCTATGACATCATAGAAATCTACAGAGGGCAGCAAAGTGAAACTCTGTCTCAAATAAAAAATGATTATGTATTTAAATTTTAACTGGATGACATAAAAGTCTCTTACAGAAAATAGCTGAGATGGCTTATAAGCTAATGTTCTGTGACGTTTAAGCAAAAATTTTTTGTATCTCAGAAAGTGATGCTTTAGGCAAGTAACACATCATAGTAATCCTATTTTTAAAAATATTCTAACGTGCTAATGCTTTTGCCTATAAGTAGATTATCCTTCTCATAGCACATCTAAGAGACAGGATTGTATATTGTTGGAATTAATAGTTTAGAAAAAGTGATAAAGGTTTTACTAACTTTGCAAATGATATAATTCTTATCTTTGACACCTTCACTAATTGTATACTTGTCAAAATTTCATACTTGATTTGGTTTTGGGTGTGTTATATGGGAATTTTTGTTGACTTTTCTTCCAGGTTCTCAAAGTTCTTTATTCAAATAGTTTTCAGAAGGTTTTATATTTTCCTTATTCCACAAATATAAAACATGCAGATAATGTGATTTTTAGTTTGTTCTAGTTTTTATGCCTTTTAAAGTCTTTATATGACTTTTTGTGGCTGCATGGAAACACAGTATAATTTTACAAAAAAGGCACCTAGCAGTCTCAAATTCCAAAGAAATGTTTTAAGTGTTTCTCCATTGTATAGTAATAGATGATACAACTTTCAACTGCTTTAGACTTGAACCCAGAAAGAATTAAGTGGAAACTAATGGCTTCGATTATCTGCAGGTGGTGGGTGGGAATGAGGAAATGTGAATTATATAGGAGGTATTAAGGAGTCTGTTGAAGATACATTTCTGAAAAATATTGACTTGTAGACCCATATTAATTCCTTGCCTACCAAAAAACATATACATAATAAATAACTAAAAGCCATCCAGAGCTGGGCATGGTGGTTCATGCCTGTAAACCTAGCACTCGGGGGGCTGAGGTGGATAGATCATCTGCATTCCGGAGTTCGAGAACAGTATAAGCAAGAATGAGATCACGTCTCTGAAAATAGCTGGGCATTGTGGCTGATGGCTGTAGTCCCAGCTACTTGGGAGGCTGAGGCAAGAGGATTGGTTGAGCCTAAGAGTTTGAGTTTGCAGTGAGCATTCTGCCAAGGGGAACAAAGTGAGACTCTGTCTCAAAAAAAAAAAAAAAAAAAAATTACAGACGTCAAGAAAGCACAAGAAAGAACACAGAGAATAACAAATAAAACTTACTGTGCTCCAGTGGAAAAGATAGATACACTGAAGGGAAAGGAGATGAAACACCAAATAGCATTTAGCTACACAGTAAGCTACAAACAAATAAAAATACACGAATATTGCATTATGGGTAGTAAATTTATTTTATTTAGTGGTATTGGGTAGCAATTTTAAAACCACAATATTTATATTCTAGGAATGAGCAGCTAAGTGGGGAAACTATGGATAAGGAAAGCCAGGTGTCTCCTTGTCAGGAAAGGAAGTTCTAAATGAGGAAAGGAGAAAAGCCAGAGTGATTCTCATAAACCTGAATTAGAATCAGAGGAAACATACGGGTAGATGTAGAAATAGAAAGAAATAGAAATAAATTCAAGCATATGTGTCTGCACACACACACACCCTGCCTTATACTTCCCAATTTTAGCCTCTGAAAGAACATGTATATAATGAATCCCTAGCAGTAGAATTCATAGGAGATTTTTTGTTGCTGTTGTTATAATTGCTTTTTCTTTTTTTGGGGGGGGGTGTTAAATATTATTGTCCAATTTCTTAAAAGAGGAGATTTCATTAGAGAAATGTCTGACCCCAGGACTAAAGCAGAAAATGTATAAGATCAGCCTGGAATCCTTGTATCATCATGAAGTAAGAAAAACTCACACAAAAAATGATAGGGCAATGTCAAAAGAAAACAGAAAAAAACATAAAAGCCCTTTGGGGTTGTGCCTGTGGCTCAAAGGAGTAGGGCACAGGCCCCATATTCCAAAGGTGGAGGGTTAAAACACAGCCCCAGCCAAAAACTGGAAAAAAAAAAACCCAAAAAACAAAAAACATAAAAGCCATAAAAGCCCTGCCAATTGGCAAGTATAGGACAATTTGAAAAAGGAAAATAAGAAATAAGACTAATGGATCATATCTCTAAACAAGTATCTGTGATCCAATTTCAATGTAAATAAATAATGGAGTAAATAAATGCTGATGAATAGAAAGCTTTTCTTTAGCAGAATACTAACTAAAAACTGTAGGTAGCAGAGTATCACCACTGTAATGCCCCAGAAGAAAACAGTGTCCTTTTAACATAGTTCATAGCTTCCCCCTGAGGAAGGGATTCCAGAAAGTGCGAAATGTGGAAATTTAAATAACTGTCAGTGTGCCTGCTGTCATCTGAATTTTTGTGTCCCCAAAAGTCATGTGTTCAAACCTAATTACAAAGGTGATGGTATTAGAATGTAGGGCCTTTGAGAAGTAACTGTGTCATGAACCTCCACCCTCATATGTGGATTAAATGCTCTTCTGTCAGAGGACCCAGAGACCTGCCTGACCTTCTAGCATGAGAGAATGCATGGGAGATGTCATCTTGGAACAAAGAGCAAGCCTTCACCAGACAGTGAATCTTTTGAATTCCCAACAGCAGAATTGGAATCAGGAACTCCTTAACCTTCAGAATCATGAGCAATGAAGTTCCAGTGCTCATAAATTACCCAATTTAAGGTATTTTGTTACAGCAACAGGAACAGACTAAGACACACTCTCTTCCCTTGGAATCACACTCCTTTCTGCCACATTCCACATCAGTGAGCCACAGAGCACAGCCAAAGCTCACGGGAAAGAGAATTAAACTATATCTCTTAAAGGGAGGAATATCAGGGCAGCGCCTATGGCTCAAAAGGATAGGGTGATGGCCCCATATGCCAGAGGTGGCAGGTTCAAACAGAGCTCTGACCAAAAACTGCAAAAAAAAAGGGGGGAGGGGTATCAAAGAATGTGTGGCTGTATATTCTTTAATGAGTGTTCTAATTTAGATAGTGTTATTTTTTCATAAAATTTTCAAAGTATTATTATATTTCCCTCATCTAGTTTCTCCTTTATATCTTGGAGCTTACTGAAAACTTCAGTACAGTTCATTCCACATTTCTCACTAAAATAATATTCTAATAGAAAAAAAAGTTAAAATTTTAATTAATGTACCGAAGGAAAATACCTAAAATTACTTGCCACTTTATGTATATTAACTTTCTATGAAAGGTAGAAATCTATATTGATATCAAAATTTCATCTAAATGGTACAAGTGATTTCCTCAAGAATATTATAATCCATATGCAAAACAATGAAAATAAGCTATTATTATGGAAACACAAATCAAAACTACCAAAACTACAATAAATATAACCTCATATGTGGCGGTTGGCTTTTGTTAGAAAAAAAGAAAAGATAAACAAGAATTTGTGATGGTGTTAGGAAAATTGAACATGTGTATGTTGGTGAGAATATAAATTAGTAATGGCATTATGAAAATCATATGGAAATTCCTCATAAAATTAAAAACAGAACTACCATATTATGCAGCAGTACCTCTTTTGGGTATATATCCAATGAAAATGAAATTAGCATCTCAAAGATATGCACACTTATGTTTTCTGCAGCATTAATCATAATAGCCAAGATATGAAAACAATTGCAGTGTCCATCAAGAGATGAATGGATTAAAGAAATGTGTACTATATATATGTAATGTGTGTGTGTGCATATATGTATTTGTACAACCTTGTGTGTTCATATTTTAAAAAGAGCTATTATTCAGCCATGTAAAAATAAATGATCCTATCACTTGTGGCAAGATGGGTAAATCTGGAGGAGATTATGGTAGGTGAAATAAATCAGACACAGAAAGATAAACACAAAATGATATCAATTATATTTTTAATCTAAGAACATTGAACTCATAGACGCACAGAGTAGAATGGTGATTACCAAGGTCTGGCATATGGATGAAATAAAGAGATGCTGGCCAAAAGGTACAAACTCATACCATGTATAATACCATCTCAGACCACGGTGGAACAAACCTAGAAATTCATTCCAAGAGGAACTCTCAACACTACACAAGTACATGGATATTAAACAATTTCCTCCTGAACAATCTTTGGGTTACTGACTAAGTAAAAACAGAAATTAAAAAAATGAATTAAACAATAAAGATGACACAAGCTTCCAAAAATGTATGAGATACAGTAAAAGCAAAGCCTAGGCGGAAAATTCATAGCCTTCAATACTTACAGCAAAAAGACAAAAAGAAAACTAATAATGATCTGATGTCACATCTCAAGGAACTATAAAAAGAACTGTATCAAACCCAAAGCCAGCCCAATAAAATAAATAACAAAGCTCAGAACATAACTAAATGATATGGAAACAAACAAAAAAAATTATGTAGGATCAATGAATCAAAGTTGTTTTTTTGAAAAAGTTAACTAGTGACAGACCACTAGTAGATTAACCAGAAATAAAAGGAAAAAGATTCAAATCAGCTCAATCAAAAATGAAAAGAGAGACATTACAACTCATGCTGCAGAAATACACAAAATATTATCCCTGAATACTATGAAAACTTCTCTGAACACAAACTAGGAAACCCAGAGGAAATGGATAAATTCCTGGAAGCACACGACCTCCCAAACCTGAATCAGGAAGAAATAGAAATCCTGAACATATCAATAATGAGCAGTGAGATTGACATACTAAAAAAAGTCTCATAACAACAACAGCAACAACGAACCCTGGTGCAGGCAGATTCACAGCCCAATTCTTCTAGACCTACAAACTAGCGCCAATTTTACAAAAATTGTTCCATACTGTCGCGAAGAAGTAAATCCTTCGTAACTCATTCTGTGAGGCCAGTATCACCTTGATACTAAAGCCAGGAAATGAGACAACAAAAAAGGAAAAAGAAAGACTCGCATCCCTTTGAACACAGATGCAAAAATATTCAACAAAATACTAGCAAACTGAATTTGGCAGCACATCAAAAAGATAATTCACCCTAATCAGGTGGGTTTCATGCCAGGCATGTAAGTATGTGGGTCAACACATGTAAATTAAAAAAAAAAAAGTGGGGCTGTGCCTGCAGCTCAAAGGAGTAGGGTGCTAGCCCCATATACCGGAGGTGGCGGGTTCAAACCCAGCCCCAGCCAAAAATTTGAGAAAAAAATAAGTGATTCACCATACAAACTGAAGTAAAAACAAAGACCTTATGATCATCTTAATAAAAATAGAAAAAATATTTGAAAAATACAGCACTCTTTCATGATAAAAATTCTCAGTAAAATACTAGCAAATGGAATTCAGCAACACGTCAAAAATGTAATTCACCATGACCAAGTGGGTTTCATTTCAGGCATGCGAGGATGGGTCAACACATGCAAATTGTTAAAAATGCCATTTGCCTTATAAACTAAGGTGACCAGATTTTAACATTGGTAAAGTGGGATACCATTGACCGCAGTGGGGTGGGGTAGATGGTTACTTAATTAAAAATTTGGTCTATATATGGAGCAACAAAAATTTTCATAGAATGCAAAAATAGTATTGTAATATATTTTTTAAATTTCAACATAAGTAAATTTACAAATATAATACAATAAAAAATTATGTATAGTATTATTTTATTCTTTGGCATATTTCTCATTTGAGTGAATTTTTTTTAGTAGATTGTTGTCATTATTTAAAAGGTCATGAAATTTTTCACAAGAATTTGTTAAATTATATTTCACACATAAAATGGCTTTCAAAATCTCAACACTTAATTGTGATTTTTCTGATGTTCACACTTTATTTACTGTAGAAAAAAACGTGTTCAGTCGCAGCATTAGTTCCTGGTAAGGACAGCACATATCTCACAATTTTTAGTGCTTTATTGTATGGAGCACGGTTTGTTTCAAAATGATGAAATATTTCTAACCATTTGTTCTCTATTGTGATTTTTGCTGATGCCCAAGTTTTACCCTTTTCCTTATCAATATATTTTTTTAATAATGATACCTTGTAAGTAGTAAGTGTCACTTTCAAGGCCAGTGCTAGACTTTATGCTGCCACTATAAAATATAAATAATATGAGTACTGTCTGCTAAATTCATTAAATAAATAAATAAATTACTTAACTAAATTATCTGAATAGCTGATTTGTTGACATCACTTGTTTAACTAGCACTAGCACTATGATGTGTATCATCTGAGAGACAGTTACAAAATGTTTTTGTTGGTGCCAATGCCAAAAAATGCCATTGTTCATTAAGTCCAAACAATGGTGGTCAAATTCTAACAACTGATCAACAATGCAAACTTTGATAAGCAGTTCTCAATAATCAGTTCTCAACAATTATGTTAGTAATAAAGATTAACATTATAAAATTAAGAAAAATAATATAAAACTCATATCCTGGTGAAATAGTCACACGACAGCTGAAAACTGTATATTCTCTTCCCATTCTCCTGCCATTCCCTAGCTTGTTGTGCATTCTTTCAAAAACTTGGGACTTTTTAAAAACGCCACAGGACAAGGGACAAATTATTAAAAATTGGGATTGTCCCGCCAAAAGCAGGACATCTGGTCACCTTAAAAACTAAAATAGAAGTAAAGATGTTATGATCATCTCAATAGATACAGAAAAAGTATTTGACAAATCCAACAACTTTTCATCATAAACCCCCCAACAACCTCAGCATACAAGTAGCATATCTAAAAATAATAAAACTTATATATGACAAACCCACAGACAATATCATTGTGAATGAGGAAAAGCTGAAACCATAACTCTCTAAAAACTGCAATAAGACAAGAGTGCCCTCTGTCACCACTTCTATTCAACATAACACTGGAAGCCCTAGAAGAGAAATTGGAAAAGAAAATAAGTGAAGGAGTAGGTCATATTACTCTGTTTTCTCACAATATGGTCTTATACCTAGAAACTGTAAGAATGCCACAAAAAGACTTTTGGAATTGATAAATTCAGCAAAATCTCAGTCTATAAAGGCTACAAATCAGTAGCATTTCTATATATTAATATTAACAATAGTCAAGCTGAGAGTCAAATCAAGACTGAAATATCACTAACAATAGCTACACAGAAAAAAAAGTACCTAGGAATATACTTAACCAAGGAGGTGAAAAATGTGTAGGAGAAGACCTGCAAAACACCAATGAAAGAAGTCACAGATGACCCAAGCAAATGGAGAAACATCCCATGCTCAGGATCAGAAGATTCAACCCTGTTACAACATGCATACGCCCAAAGTGATTTACAGATGTAATGCTATTCCCACCAAAACAGAAACATTATTTTTCTAAGATCTAGAAAAAGTAATCCTAAACTTCATATGGAATCAGAAACAGAGCCCCCCCAACCAAAGCAATATTAAACAAAAAGAGATCAAATGTGAAAACATCACATTATCTGACTTCAAATTATATTATAAGGCTGTCATAACCAAAATAACATGGTATTGATAAAAAGATAGAGACATAGACCGAAGGTACAGGATGCAGAATGCACAGATAAAGACTCGTATCTATGACCAACTGATTTTTGATAAAACAGACAAAAACACGCCCTGGGGAAAAGAAGCACTATTCAATAAATGTTTCTGGGAAACTGGATAAACACCTGCAAAAGAATGAAACAGGATCCCTATCTCTTGCCATATGCAAATATTAATTCAAGATGTATTAAAGAGCCAAATGTAAAACAAAATCTGTAACATTTCTGGAACAGAACAGAAGAAAACTCTTCTAGATACATGCCTAAGTAAAATTTTATCACTAAAAGCAAGTAAAAATTACTAAAAGTAAACCCCCAAAGGCAAATACAGCAACAGAATAAATGGTGCTTAATTAAATTCAAACTTGTTTGTACAGTAAAGGAAATAATCAACAGAGTAAATAGACAACATACATAATAAAACAAATTCACAAACTATACATCCAAAATCGCTAATATTCTGAATATACAGAGAATCAAATACATCAGGAGAGAGGGAGGCAGTATGGATAATTAGAGACGTTGTTTATGGTAAATTTCCTGCTGGAAGATAGAACACTGGATGCAGGAGAGTGGAGAACAGCTCAGGTGTGGATCACTGGGGAATGAGAAAAACTGTGAAGCTGAGAAAGAAAACAGAGAGAAAAGGCTGCGGTATGGACAAAACCCGGAGAGGCTCCCAGCCCAGTGAAAGGATGAGGGGGATTCCCACCACCCACATTGGTGCCTTCAGTGGTCAGAACCAAACAACACATGTTGAAGGCACTGCCAACCCTCAACAAACCCAGGGAAATAAATAGGGAAAGTGGGGTGAACCAGTAAACCAGAATAATCTGGGCTTCCAAAAGGGACACCTCAGGGGAGAGTGCCACGAGAGATCTGAGTACTGGCTTTCTTACTCCAGGACACCTGGTCTTCTGGACCTCCTCTGCTTTTGACATGAACTTCGACTGGCTGGTAGCCACCACCCTTCCCCACAGCCATCGAGACCATGAAAGTGCTCTGAATCAAGAAAGACTCACATCTAGAGAGGGTACATGATCCCAGCTGAGGCTGCCATGGAGAGTGACAGGTTCCGACCCAGTGGCATTTTGCAGGATCATGCTGGCAGCTAGGGTGGGCCAGACCTGGTGCTCCACGGATGTGAGTGGTAGGGGGAGATGCTGGGACAGGTCCTGGCCCAGACTCAGGTGGGCCCACACCATGACCCAATCTAACAATGAGTGGGTTTCCTAAACATATTTGTGGCTAGTCTGTAAACACTACAGCAAAGAGGGGTGGGGGATACCAAAGCCAGTTGTTCCATCTCTTTTTCATGTAAAGCAATACTGTCTATCCCCGGGTGTCACTGCAACATCCAGGCGACCAAGGACTCTTCAGGTTTCCTTCTAAACTGCTTCCCCAAGTCCACCAACTCTGTCTGCATGTACAGACAGAAGGAGGAACCTCCACCACGTGAAGGGCCTCAGCAGGGTGTTCTCCCAGGACTCTTGGGTTTGGGGTTTTCACCCACTGGGTCACTGCTGGCTACTCTTGGAAATGCGGCCCTTGATTCCCGTCCTCGGGGTGGGGGGCGGGCTGCCACCACCAAAGCCAGCGATTCAGCCCCTCCTGGTCGTGCTGTCCCCCTCCAAGAGGCAATTGGTCCCTTCCAGGAGCAGCAGATGCCATTGTCACTCCTTCACCAGTTCTTTCTGGAGTGCGGGAGCATGAGCCGCTTCACTCAGGATCAGCTCAGCCTCTGCTCACAGCTCCGTAAGAAACACCCCACCCACAGCCCCCGCAGCCACCCAGGTGCTATTTTTCTCAAGTGTTTCCCGCAGATACCCCTCCTACAACTGTAACAGGGACTTTACCTAGGAAACGCAAACATTGTAACCTAATCATCTGTACCCTCATATTAATCTGAAATAAAAAACAAAAAAAGTCTCCCCAAGGGTATGGAGAGCTCTTGCCCCCTGTTGTAGAGGCCCATCACTTCCGGAGATTGCGGGGGGTTCACTCAGCCACACAACAGCCTCTCCACCTGGAGTCAGCGCCCCTCCAGGGGTGAGAGGCTTCCATGCTGGCCTGAGATGCGCCCTGCCGACCTTGCCAACTGTCATGTAAGAGTTTGGTGCCAGGTAGGTTCACCCCGATGTGATCAGACCAAAGAGCAGAGCAGCCCAGGGCAAGTTCCACGCGCCTTTATTCAGCTGGTGGTAGCTGGTGAGCAAACATGGGAAGTCCGACGGAGCAGAAAGTCCTGTACACTGACATGTCCAAGGAAGCAATAGTGGCAGGGTAGCCAGCAGCAGTGACAGAGGCATCATTGTGCACAGTTAGAGCTATGTAGGGAAAACATGGTCCCTTCTGCAGGAAGTGCGGGCGGGGAGGCCCAAGTGACTCCATCTTGCCCCACATGGCCCAGTGGGAAAAGCATCGTGGTTTCAGGTGACTAGACCATACTGCGGTGATTTCCTACTGTATACAATGACGTGTATGTATGAGGGAGTAAGGGTGCTCTTTACCTCTATGACCATTTTTTATTAGTTAATTTAAATATCAGAGTCCAAATTTAAAATAATGAAAAACAATACTGGCTTCCCTCCTCCGCGTTTCATTACAGGCAGACCTTACAGAAGCCCTTCTATACATCACCTGACTTGACTGAAGGCAGACTGTGCTGCTCAGGAATGATGATAGACACGTGCAGCTATTCAGCAGGTAACTATTCTCAACCGTTTTCTCCCTGCTTAAAAGAATCCAGGTTTCTAACTCAATTTTCTGTTTTTCTCTTTTTCTTTTTACCTTGCCGTAGGATCTGACTATACCCAATACAAACTTCCTTCCCCAAGAAACAAGAAAATCAGCCAGAAACTTTAACTCATAATTTTCACCCTTAGCCCCGTTTTCTGCTTTGAATGTGTATAGAGGGAATTAAGGGATGTGAGAATTTGAATTCCAAATGTGAAATTTGCATAAGTTTATTTATATATCATGCATGGATGACTAGTTTTCTAAGATGCCAAATATAACAAACCAGAATTTAATTTTCCTTTTTTGAACTTCCACTGTGTCTGGATTATGAAATAATTATTGTATTGCAATTCATGATCGATTAATCCAAAAGCACTCTGTTAGCTCCTACTTGTCCTCAGCACTGGGCCACGCCTCTCAGAGTTTCCCATAATGCATACTGTGGTCTCAGTGTATTTAGGTGAAGTGGAAGTGCTGAATGTAATCCTCTCTATTTTCTCCTTGTACCAGTGTCTTTTTCTGTGCCTTCTTTCAGATATGATCCTTGCAGTTGATCTTCTATTTGACAACAAGCTTGACTATCTTTTTTCAGTCGTTCTTTATGAAAATAATTACCAATATGAATTATAAACCTGTTTGTATATCTTAACATTGTATATTATTCATTGGTTTTTGTTTAAATTTATGAATTAATTTTCTTCTGGTGACTATCTTTAAGACATAAAAGAAAGCAGGCACCAGAAACATATAACTTTAAGTAACTATTTGTCTTCTCCTGGTCAAGCGAATGTGCCTGTTCATCATTTTTCAGTTGTGGATCTCCACAGATGCTTCATCAATATATAGGAATTGTCAATAGTTATTTCTCCAGTGTTCTAAGCTGCAGAATTCTTGGCATTTTTTTTTTTTTGAGACGGAACCTAAAGCTATCCCCCTGGGTAGAGTGCCCTGGCATCATGCTCACAGCAACCTCCAACTCCTGGGCTCAAGCGAGTCTCCTGCCTCAGCCTCCCAAGTAGCTGGGACTACAGGCGCCCGCCACAACGCCTGGCCATCTTTTGGTTGCAGCTGTCATTGTTGTTTGGCGGGCCCGGGCTGGGGATTCGAACACGCCACCTTAGGTGTATGTGGCTGGTGCCTTAGCCGCTTGAGCCACGGGCACCAAGCCGGCATGTTTTTTTAATATCAATACATAACAGTTAAGTTTTTTGGAGGATAGAGAACCCTTCTGTTTTTCCATGTTATTTTAAAAGTCTGTATTGCTCCAGGTATATTGTAAGCAATAATTAAAGATGCATAATATGCATAGAAAGAATAATATGAGAATTAAAACTGTGTAATCCATTAAAGAGAGTGGTTTCAGCTCAATGAATGAGATTATAACTATATCCCAGATCATTTGAAATTTATATTCTTTAATTATAACTAAAAGTTTCAGGCAGAGATTAATTATTCAAAATCATTTAATTAACCAACAATAGCTATAATAATTTATATTCTTTATTACATGCCATATATTACATTATAATATACATTATTATAAATATGTCATTATAGGTATAAAACACAAATGTTTATAACCTTGATCATATAATTTAGTCTCTCTGTTCTCCTGCAATATTACAATGTAAATTTTTAAGATCCTTCAGGGATAATTTTTTTGAAGGATAAAATATTTTGTATGTCTCTTGAACTTTTATGAATTTAGGTGGTTTTCAGGAATAAAAACCTATGTTTTAATTTATATTCAGGCAAGTAAAACTCTTATTGTAGTACTGCCTCTTTTATCATTGAGTCTCCTCTGGCAATGCCTGTTATGCTTCAGCCAATCTGGACATTCCCTCACACCTATGTACACAGCATTGCCCTCTATTGGTAATGTATCCTATTAACAAAAGACCACCAGACCTACTGAGGAAGAAAGGAAAGTTTTATTTTCTGTATAAAACCTGCAGATTGGGAAGACACTGCCTCTAGTGTAAACAAAATCTCACTCTGAAGGTGGGGGAAGGTGGGAGATTTTGAGATTAGTAAAAGCAAAAACTGTAGTGTAGGGTGGCACCTGTGGCTCAGTGGGTAGGGCACTGGCCCCATATACTGAGGGTGGTAGGTTCAGGCCACCTGTTGCCTGGCCCTGGCCAAAGGGCAACAAAAATAGCTGGGCATTGTGGTGGACGCCTATAGTCCCAGCTACTCAGGAGGCTGAGGCAAGAGAATTGCCTAAGCCCACTGAGTTGGAGGTTGCTGTGTGCTGTGATGCCACAGCACTCTACTGAGGGTAATGAAGTGAAACTCTGTCTCAAAAAGAAAAACAAACAAACAAAACAAACAAACAAACAAAAAAAAAACCTGTAGTGCAGAGGAGAGTATTCAGAGTAGTGAGGAACAGAGTCTTGACTGGATGACCTTTAAGCCCCCAGTCATCAGTCTCTCTAAATTGGTTGATTCCAGGTAGTCCAGTGGTTGACACCAGGTGGTCTTGCTGATGGTCAGTTAGGAATCTCCATCTTGGGATGAACAACAGTCTATCAGTGGCTTAATTGTGGAAAGGGAGGCCTTTGACACTTTTACATTTTTCTAAGAACACAAAGTACAGGACCACTCCCTCATCCAGTCATAACTGCCTTCTGTTTTATCTTTGAACACCTCAATTAGCCATGGGAAGTCCATTTAGTTCATAGGCCAGGGTTGTATTTTAACTTCTAATGTACCCCCACATCTGAGACCTTACCATTTTAACTCTCCTATGTCTCAGAATATATTACCTTTTTAGGTTTCTTTGGCAATATAATCTTACCATTATGACCAAATCCATCAAATTTAATTTGTGTTTTTTTAATGTCTTCATTATTATATAGTGAATAAAAGAAATTGAATTGCATGCATATTCTTATTTTTACTTTTGTTCACTTCTAGATTTCTGCTCTTAGAATATATGTCAAATAGATTAAGTTTACCATGTATCTACTAAAGGATTTAGGCATAAAGGGAATGTTGAATTTGCTTTGAAATACACATTTTATAAATTTTATATTTTTCTCTTGCCCCTACAACTATTCCTCTATGCCCTATTTACCCTGTGCTTTTATATGGCAGAGTGAATTTCAGATTAAATACATGCAAGATTTTTCTTCCTTAACTATGTATAACATGGTTGAAACTTTCAATCATTTTTGAAAAAGAAAAAAAAACATAAGTTGGGTGAATAAAAATATATACTTAAATATTAATAACCATAGCTCTTTTTATTTTCTTTTTTTATAATAGTTCAGTTGGATGTAAGTTTAATATCTGTGAGCTTCCCATAATGGGACTGAATAGATCCAGGGCAGGTGGCTATAGGACCGCAGCAAGGAAATGGGACAAATGAAGTTTGGCCATCCAGGTTGCCAAGGTAAATTTTGGTCCAGAGGGGAAAGGGAGGGTTGAAAATTCTAAATCTCCGACAGATTAATAATCCTCCTTTGGATAAAAGCCCTAAATTTTAGAGTTCCTGGTCATGGCAGGTTGGAAGGAGGGTCATGTTCCAAATGCTTTTACCCCCCTCTCTTACTAATCATTACTAGATTTTATCATAGGGCAGCTTGAAAGAACAAAATGTCAGAAAACTCTTCATCTTACTTCAACCAATTTCTGGAATCCTCTTCTGTTTTTATGGTTTCAGTATCATGACTATTTCAGACCACAGAGTTCCTTCCTAAATGGCTACCAGCCACAAACCAGTTTGGTGGTCTTCTGAGAATGCAAAGTTCATGAACTCATGCCTTATTTTTCACCTTTTAACATATAGAACATAAAGGTTAATTTTCTAGGAGATATATATTCCATACATTTAAACAATTATGTATACACGTGGGTCTCCTTAGTGTGTATTCCTAACACTCTCATAACCTGTTGAATATGCACACTTGGCTGACCTGTTCATCATAAATTCCTCTTACCCAACCCTCCCTTGAAGTGCCTTTCTCTCAGCTTCTGTGGAGGTTACTCTTCCCAGCCTGTTGGGTTTCTGGTTGGCCAGCCTGCATGTTATATAACCCTTTATAAAACATAAACTTACAGACTTTCTGACTCTGTTTAGTAAAAATGTTGCAGGAAGCTGAGGCCCAACGGAGGGAAAGAGCACCCAAACACCACGTTTATAAGAGGAAGGGCTTTATTCACTGGCCTGGAGCTTACGGCATAGAAGAATTCCAAATGGCCACACTCCTTGACTGGCTTGGTCTTTCCCCTTTTATCAACAAGTTCCACCCCACAGGTACCCTTCTCACTGGCCAGTTTGAATCAAGTGGGAGATGCTACCGGTCCCTACAGAACTACAGGATTTCACAGAACTTGGAATTTTCCAAGTTCTAGGAAGTTAAGTTTACAAATTCCCAAGAGCTGAGTCACCATGGAGGATCCAGCAGGTATGTCCTTGTGGTCTCCTTGAGAAGACCTGTCCTCCTAGACCTCACCCTTCTCAGGTATCCTCTCTCAGAAAGATCACCTCAAACATCAAATCACTACTACAGTCAGAACTTAAATCTGCATCAATTATATTTTAAGGAAAATGTTTAAAATACACATTTCAATAGATGTTTATGTTGGGTTTCAAGTTCAATGCAAATAGTTGTCTACGTTCTTGGTTCTTGGTGTGTTCACAGCCAAAGAATGACCAGACCTACTAAAGCAAGGCAAGGATGAAACAAAGTTTACTGAGGAAGAGAAAGAAGGTTACTGAGCAAGAGCAAGATACAGGTTTACAGAGAAAGATTTGTTCACCATAGACAATGCGTGAGTACCCTTTGTCATGATAAAAAATGGCTCTGGGAATGGTCAGGAGTTTCATATTACATTGTCTTGGGTGGGCCTCCTCCATGTTACCATGGAGCCACTTTGATAGACTCTTAGCATGGTAATTGGTTTTAAATTACATTAGGCTACCTTCCAAATCCTATTGTGCCTGGGCTGCCTGACCCCAGGGCTTCCTCCTTCCCCCAGGTGTGGCAATTATTTGCTTGACATAGGATTAAGTTGGGGCCCCAGTAAGAGCGCCCACCTTTAGTCCTTCCCAGGTAGAACAATTGCTCCAGGCAGCCTCAACTTGGAGCATCCATTTTGTTCTTTAGAAGAATTTCAGAGGTCCTTTACTATCTCCCCAACATTTATATATATCTATATGTCTATATATAGATATATGGATATTTCTTCATTAAGTGAAACCATGCTTTTACATATTCTTTAATGTTATATCCTACAAATTCAAGCATATATAAGTGATTTTAAGGTATAAATTGTTTATTCAATTTAAAATGTCATATCTAAAGTTTTATTATGCTTATAGTAGAAGTTTTGTTTCTGTTCCATGTCAATATTATTGCATCTGTCAATAGAATTTATCCCAAAGCATACCAGTAATCTCAATTATTATCTCCATCTTTGAGGATCAGGACAGGGTATTTCAGGTTCTATTTATCCTCATGTAGTACATTTGTTTTGGGTGGTTTATATTTGTCCTTCATGTATTGTTAATTCTTCCCTGTATTTCTTTTTGACATCGAAACTGCAGACATTAATCCAGTCATGGTAATGTTTTATTTCCACTTTTTAAAACAAAATAAAAGGTTTACAAAGTTAATTTTACTTTAATAGCCTGGGAATGATTACCCAATATTCCAGTGGGCCACAAAAGATTATAAACCCTTTTTCATAGGGAGGGGAAAATTGTAGAATATAGACTGTTTTTTGAGGGGGAGAGAAAATAATTTTTATTCATGAAGCCAGCAAACTGAGAAGATGAGGTGCTAATGTCCCAAAGAACCATTTTAAGTTAATATGAACTTTAAGCCCCTCTTTCTGTTAAAGGAAGGGGAAAGAGAAGCCGGGTTGCAAGAGGTGACTGAAAACCTCAGACATCCAGACATCAGCCAGGGTTCAGTGGGGCTGTAAAACTTCTCTGTCCTTGTTCAGTTATCCTTAGATGATGTAAGTCAGCTCATGATGTTCCTATATATATTTAACATAGCATTGTTACTTGTGTGCAACTTTCCTTATCTCCCTAGTAGTTAGTTTTTAGATCGTTTTTTAAATTGGGCAGCAAACAAATGGACAGAAATTTACTTGTAAATCATTCTTTTGGGGATTTGAGTGAGAGGCAGGCAGTGTCTTGTGAAAAAAGTCCTTCTAGGTGTGGTTGAATTTTTCAGTCTTCTTTTCTGTGACAGATAGTAAAACTGCTGTGAGATAAGGAAAGGCATTTGTTTCTTTTAAAAAGAAGTTTTCTTGGTCAGGTGAGGAAATTCCATAGAAGAGTATCTCCCTGTCCTTAAAGAGGGGAGGGGTGGACTTTTGTTCTTAGGCAGGTTCTAAGGCCTCTCACCATGTCAAAAAGCCAGTCTTTGGGATATTACTTTCTGAGCCCCAACATTTTCTTGTCTGAAACTCCCCTAGAATTTTGTTAGGCAAATAGACATCTGTCTCTTCTAGGGAAAAAAGGGGAAAAATGGGCATTCATCCCTCGTGCTGCCCAAGAAATTGCCCCACTTGGGAAGAAGGACAAAAGTAGGCCTGTGTTAGTGCTGCCCCAGCTTAATCCTATCCCAGGCAAGTAAATGCTGCATCTGGGGGAAAGAGGAATACCAGGAGCCAGGCAGCCCTGGTACAATAGGATTTGGAAAGTGACTTAGAGCTAATTATCATGTCATTAACTGTGCATCAAAGTGGTTCCCCGGTAACATATAAACTACAAGGAGGGGCCAGTCCAGAACCCCAGACTATTAGCAGAGCCCTTTTTGTTGCCACAAAGGGGACCCATTTATCATCTGTGGCAAATGTATCTTGATCTATAAACCTGTGTCTTGCTCTTGTTCTGGGAATGTATTTTTCCCTTCCATGATAAACTTTGTTTTATACTTGTCTTGCTTTTGGTGGGTCTAGTCATTCTTTAACCGAAAGCACATCAACAATGCCGACAGCTGTCTATACCCTGCCAGTTTTGTTAAAAGCTGAGTTGGTGGCTGGGGAGAGAAAAATTGAGATAATAGGAACAAAGAATTCCATTAAACCAGTTTCCCATTTTGGGGAGTAGTCCAGTCCAAGTAAATAGTTGTATTTCACTTTAACAGATGGTATTACAGATGAGTCCTCAAAGCTAAGCCTGTATATACAGAGGGTGCCAAAAGATTGTATACACTTTAAGAAATGAAAAAAAACTGTATTAAAATTGCAATATTTAATATATACTGATAACAAAGGTAAACATGTAATTGGAAAAGTCAAAGGTCATTTGAGTATTACAAATTTAATACAGTTTTTTTTTCTTTTTAAAATGTGAATACTTTTTTTTAGTACCCTCTGTACTATTAATAACTTTTCTTGAAGTGTTGAAAAAAATAATAATTAAAAGTAACTAAAAATTTTGCTTATTTTGCTAATAATGTTACCAGTATTTCTTTCTTCAAAAGGCCTTTGGTCTTGGGAATTCAAAGAATAAATCCACGGACCACAGATCAGTAAGTAGTATGATAGGATTTATTAGCCAGAAAGGATTCAGCGGAGTAAAAATCATCAGGCTTTCTGGCACAGGGAAAGACCCAGTGGGTGGCACCTGTAGCTCTGTGGTTAGAGTGCTAGCCACGTGCTCCAAGGCTGATGGGTTTGAACCCAGCCCAGGCCTGCTAAACGAGCAAACAAACAGACAAATAACAACAACAACAACAATAAAAGAAAAAATAGCTGGGCATTGTGGTGGGCGCCTGTAGACCTAGCTGCCTGGGAGGCTGAGGCAAGAGAATCATTTAAGCCCAAGAGTTTGAGGTTGTTGTGAGTTGTGGTGCCACAGCACTCTACCAAAGGTGACAAGTCTCAAGAAGGAAAAAAAAAAAATAAAGAAAGACCCAAGTTGGAAGTCTCCACTTGGGTCCTTGGTCTAGGGACATATATATATATATATATATATATATATTTATGTGTGTGTGTATATATATAATTAAAAAAATATAATTTTATATATATAATATATATTATACATTTATTTATATAGTAATATATAATTATATATTATGATGATGGATATATATTCATTTATATATATATCCATCCATTTATATATATTATATATTCCATTCTGCTAACTTTGAAAAGGTATTTTTCTACCTACTAAGTTCTTTTGGCCAGGAGGAATCCTGTGTCAGTAATAATTTAAAAAAAAGTAAAATTTAGAAAGAGCTGAGCATTGTGATGAGTGCCTATAGTCCCAGCTACTTGGGAAGCTGAGGCAAGAGGATCACTTGAGCCCAAGGTTTGAGGTTGCTGTGAGCTGATGCCGCTGCACTCTACTGGGGGAAAGAATGTGAGACTCTGTCTCAAAATAAATAAATAAGTAAATAAAGTATATTTTATGATATTCTTTTTCCTTAAGATACTTTATAACCATTAATATTTCAGTATAAATTTTACTGAAATATTTTATATATACAGAAAACATAGAATTCATAATTATAAAGCTTAATGAAATTTTCATAAAGTAAATACACTTAACTATAACATAAATCAGAAATAGATTTTTAGCAAAACACTAAAAACTCCTTAATGTCTCTTTCCTTTTTCAACACTTCTACGCAAGTATAAACAGTATATTTATTTCTAAAAAGATATGGATTCATGTTGCCAGTTCTTTAACTTTGTCCCAGTAAATCATTTTATTTGAATCTTAAAAATAGCTTTACTGGTCATCTACAGCCTCTTGGTTTGTGTGTTGGAAGTTAGTGTGCCATGAGCCATCCCAAGGGAGCAGAGAGAGCTGCATATTGTGAATTTGTTAAAAATCATTAATTTTTTTCTCTTAGTGTAGTGTGAAATATTGCAGCTTACTTGAGCTCTACCAAATATATCTGTTCATTTCAAGATAGTGTTAATTAAACTAATTATCACAAAATATTCAACTTAAAAAAGTCCATTTAAACAATAAAAGTTTCTAAGCTAATTTTGAGCGTGAAATCTTATCTTTGATAATCTTAGTTGCCTTAATATCTTTCCGTATAATATTAAAACTACTACATTAGTTTTGTCTGTTCTTTACACATTATATTTCTTTTCATCTTTTCCTTTTATCTTTATGCAGAAACATAAGAATACTTATTAGAGATCTCTTGCAAATATCTTGTAGTTAGGTTTTTTTTCAAGTTTAAAAATATTAGTCTTTTACATAAAATTTACTGAAAGTATGTTTAATGTAGTTACTTGTGCAGTTGAATTTGAGACCACCATATTTCATGTTTTTATCAGTATATTAGGTTTGTAAATGTCTTCTTTCTTTTATTTTTAGTTGTTATCTATTTCAAGATTTTATATGTTCATTTCAAAATATTTTTATGTTGCCGGGAGTTGTGGTGGACGCCTGTAGTCCCCGCTACTTGGGAGGCTGAGATAAGAGAATTGCCTAAGCCCAGGAGTTGGAGGTTGCTGTGAGCTGTGATGGCACAGCACTCTACAGAGGGTGATAAAGTCAGACTCTATCTCTACAAAAAAAAAAAATAATTACCTCATTACCTAACAATTTCAAAAACATTTTTGATTTCACATGATCTAATTTAATTATTGATTTTACCAATTTTTGATGCTTCTGTCATTTCAGATTATCAAGTATATTTATCCTCTCCTTCAATTCTTTTTACTACTGTTTGTGTTATATTTTATACTACATATTACAATGAATATCTCATACAGTAAATAATTATGTGTTACCATCGTATTATATAAACTTTTACTACTTTAATTCTCTACTACATTTCCATTTTCTAACTGAAATTATTTCCATTTAACTGAATAATTACTTTTTAGTATTTCTTGTAGAGGAGCTTTGCCAAATCTCTCTGCTTTTCTTAGCTAAAACGTGTCATTATTTTCATTAAATTTTAGGTATTTTGCAGATTGTCTGTTATTCAGTCCCTTTTAGCATTTTAAATACAATATTATATTGTTTCTTAACTTGTAGTGTTTCTGTTCAGAAGTCAATTGTCAGTCTTAGTGTCACTAGTTTGAAAACAATTTCTGTTTTTTTCTCTTTATCTTTAGTTTCCTACTGTTTTATTATGACATTTTTATTGATCTTGCCTGGGGGTATACTGAAATACTTGGAAAATGTAATCTCTGAATTTCACTTTTACATATTTATAAAAAATATTGCTTCTCTTTCACTTTCCTTTTCCTGTCCTCCTAAAGACTAATTATACAGACATTAGAAGCTTTGAGCATGCCCTATATGTCTTTTATATTCTGTTAACTGCTTTCTTTTGTCTTTCTGTTATAGTTTGGTTATTGTCCATTAACCTGTCTTCCAGTGCACTAATCCTGTTTTGCTCTGTGTACTATATGCCATTAACCTTAACTTTTGGATTCTTAATTTTAGTATACCTATTTGATTAATTTATATAGATTCCACTTTAAAACTAGTAAAATTCTCCACATTTTAAACTATTTTGCCCATTTTTCTTCTCTTTTCCTAATAAATTTATAATCATTCATAAAATAATGCTTAACCATTTATATCATTCTGTGATATAAATTCCTTCTTTGATAAAATCCAATACCAGAATTTCATCTTCAGTGGGTTCTTGGTCTCAGTGATTCGAGGAATGAATCCACGGACCACAGATCAGTGGTAAGACTGGATTTATTTGCAGAAAAGAAGAGAAAACAAAAACACCAAAGCTCCTGGCAGAGAGAAAAAAACCCTAGTCAAGGGACAAAAGCTCTCTCTCTTTCCTCTTCTCTGTCTCTCCCCAGACTCTTTGTCCAGTGGTATATATAGGCACATGGGTTCTTTGTATATGAGACCAGGCAATGAGTGGATACAGTCCCTTCTGCTGAGGCAAGGTGAATGAGTGCATTAATGAATGAATACGGTCACTTTCATGGGGCAAAGTGAATGAATGTATCAATGAATGGACTGGAGTCCCTTCCTGGAATTGAGCCCTAGGAAACTTACATGAAATTGACCGAGGCATAGGAAGTTGGGGTTCCCTGTTCAGTCATAAGTGCAAAGTGAAGGAGACACCAAGGCCCCCATATCTCCCCAGCAGTTGTCTCGCCCCTTTGGCTACTAGAGCCTCCGTTGGGGGGGGTCCCACCTTGCCTACCCTCCAGCCCTCTCATTCCTCTGACCACTGTCCCGGGACCTACACCGTGGAGACAGAGGCTGAGCTGGCTGGGGCACCACCTGTCTTGCATCAAATCAATAGCAATATTTCCTATTTCTGTTTTATGTTCTCTATTACAGGATAGAGATCTTGACAAATGTGCAGTAGTATTTCACTTATTATAAATTAACTAAACCAAGAAGTTCCTGATTATGTTACCTCTACCCTGGGAGAGTGTCTTTTTTCTTGACAAGGCCAACAGAATGAGGCACTTCTATGTTAATCACTTCAGGGATTTCACTGCTTTAAGATTTGGTTATAGCTGTAGTATTACTCAGCCTACCTATAATTTACACTCAATATTCCCCAGGTGGAGTTCCTCCAGTTTATTAATTGAAACCTGAGTATGTCTGGATCTCCACAGACTTGACAGATAATAGGAGATACGGTCTTGCAAATTTATAGTTTTCATCATCAGGTATTTGCTTCCTCTATACTCAGCTTCACAATTTAACAAACCACTCATCAGGAAGAATGGACATGGGTTTGGGATAAACTCTGTCCTTCTTCATGTTTTCTAACTTCCATGAGAGCGGGAGACTTCATTCCACACTTCAGAAAGTCTTTTGCCCACCTTCCTCCCTGCTCTGGCTTCAGAACTCAGCACATATCAGGTAGGAAAATCCAGGCTTGCATTTGATGTGTCTCAGGATACTACCTTATCATTGAGGCACCATGTTTCTGAGTAATACTTTTGTTAATTTCTCTTCATCTCAGCAGAGATGAAAAAATGTTGGAGAAAGTGGGACAGATGGAAATGGGCTGCTCTTCCTGGAAAGATCCTCTACTCTCCAGAATGTTGGACCATCTACATATGTTCTCTCTTTTTAGTAGCATCTTATATAATAATTTAACACCATATCATTGAATTTCATCAAAGTGACTCTGATCATGTGAGTATACTATAGGGTCCAAGAACCCACATTTTTAAAAGAAATCTCAGGAGAATTCTGATGCCGTGGACCTTTTAATGTGTGAGTAGATGAATTTTTGCAATGTTTTCGTCAGTTCTCTTGTTAGTGGCCACCCTGACCTCTCTTCATCAATGATTCTCTCCTCTCAAAAAAAGTGTAATCCATTGGCACACTGCTGTTTTCTTCATGCATTTACCTGATACACTGGACTAAAGTGTGTCTGATTTCACTTCCACTCTTGCCAAGTTTAACAAGAAATTTAAAAATGTATATTCTTTGCTCTAATTGAAGCTACAACATTCTTATGAAGGCACACAAAAACAGAAGAAAAATATTGAACATCACTAAGCAAGGCACTGCCACAAAAACACAAGTGTGAGACAGTGATACACCACGGTTGTGAAACCTTATGGAGTTGTTTATACAGTGCTGCTGCCGATGTAAGCGCATGGTGGCAAGTTTATGAACTTAACTGTCAAAACTCGTATTAATGAAAACAGACAAACACAAAGTGTGACTATAGTCTGATCCTTTGTATGTGAAATTCTCCAAAATGCATACTAGCAGATCAGCAGTATTCTGATGTTAAGCATAGAGTGGATATTGAGTGGAAAGATTTGGGATAATATAAATATTCTATGTGATGTTTGTTGAAGTGCTGACTTAAGGGTCACAACTCAAAAACTTGTATAAACTAAATGGATAATTTTTTTTGTATATGAATAATGCTTCAATAAAGATTATCTGAAGTATTTTGAAAAGTTCAATGTGAGATTATAAACAGTTGAAAACATATTAGTAGATAAGAAGATGGACTTTTAGAACTACTCAACTACAGAAATACAGGAATAAAAGACATATGGAGATTAAATGAGGTGAACTAATATATGTTTATTCAGATTTTTAAAAGAAAATCTTAATATTAGAGGATAAATAATATTCTAAGAAGTTACTGATTATTATCTTTTTAGAAAAAGAAAAAAATTCCTGAAATCAAATAACAAATATGTTAAAGTAGGGGAAGATAATTCATTTTAAACAAGAGTCTATTAGACACTTAGAAACTAATCTACAGAATTCAAAATCCAATGAAACTTTCTTAAATGAAGCAAAAATGGTCAAAGACAATTCTACTGATAGTAGACTTCTCAAACAAACTTTGAAAAATTATGTATAAACAGTTAAACCTGAGATAATATTGATCAGATAAATAAGAATAATACATGATATTTTTTATCAAAAATATGTAGTATCAAAACTCTAAGTACAAATAACAGAGAACTCAGTGATGGGGATGTTAATGGCTGAACTATCCAACCCACTTTTCAATTTTTGTGTTGAGGTCTGAATCTGCACTATCTCAGAATAGTGAGGAAGAAAGGTTTTTATAGAGATAATCGAGTTAAAATGAGGTTATCATAGTAGATCTCAATACTATATGATTGGTATTTTTTTTTTTCTTTTTGAGACAGAGCTTCAAACTATCCCCCTGGGTAGAGTGCTGTGGCTTCACAGCTCACAGCAACCTCCAACTTCTGGGCTCAAGCAAGTCTCCTGCCTCAGCCTCCCGAGTAGCTGGGACCACAGGTGCCTGCCACAATGCCTGGCTATTTTTTTGGTTGCAGCCATCATTGTTGTTTGGCAGGCCCGGGCTGGATTCGAACCCGCCACCTTAGGTGTATGTGGCTGGCACCTTAGCCACTTGAGCCACAGTTGCTGAGCCATTATTGGTATTTTTAAAGGAAAAGAAGATTTGAGTATAGGCTCCCAAGGGGATGAGTATGTGGAGAGAAGAGAGAATGGGAATCAGAAGCCAACAAGAGAGGCCTAGGGCAGATCCTCTCTTCATCACCCTCAGTAGGAATCAACCCTACTGCAACCTTGATCTTAATTAAGTCTTCTATTCTCTAGCACTGTGAGAAGATAAATGTATGTTGTTTAAGCCACTTTTGTTATGGAAGCCCTAGCAAATACAGGTAATAATTGGAATTAAAGTATTTGAGAGCATTTTTATTATTGTTGAGGGATAAATGTTTGCATAATTTTGTCTTTCTTAAATTAAAAGTTTATGTTTAACTTTTAGGGATGAGCATTAATACACTAAAAATACCATTTATATTTTACAAACCAGAATAAACAATATATATATAAAATAGTAATACTAAAATGAAGCCAGAAAAGACAAATAATAAGCATATATAAATCATGATAGGAAGTTTTAAAAGCTGTGAATAATCATAAATATAATAATAAAAATAAATTTATGTGAAAGAATTTTCTGTATTTATGTGAAATGGTCTTGTGAAAATTCTCAAAATATATAGTCTAAACTCATTAAAGAAATGGGTATTGAAAACGCCAACATTATTTTGGAAAACTTATTTGACTCCACTCAAGATTTAAGAGATCAAGCAAGTAAAATCAATATGGATATAAATGTTTGAATACATAATTTAAAAGTGTAATTTAATATTTATAGAATACATGTTTGTCTGTTATCCAGGCTATAAGTTAAGTATCAGTCACTTTAAAAATTAAAAAAAAGGACATCTTCTGACCATTATGGAACTATAAAAAGACTTCAGATTTTAAAGTAAGGTGTATAACTTAGGCATTTCTTCTGTTCTCCCTAGAACTCATACAAAATAAGAAAGATGAAAAAAATCCCACAGATTCCTAATTTCAGCTAAAAATGGAAGTAGCTTAAATCACAAACAAGGTTCAAGAATAAACACAGGACAGGAAATACATGCTGAAAAACAATGGAGAGCAAATTCATGGGTACAGCTCTCAGAAAGAGCTAGAGAAATAACTTTCCAAATGGTAAAATATATGCGAGATAAAATTAGTGAGATAAAATTTCTAATATA
The DNA here is from genome assembly GCF_000181295.1 of Otolemur garnettii. Taxonomy (NCBI): domain Eukaryota; kingdom Metazoa; phylum Chordata; class Mammalia; order Primates; family Galagidae; genus Otolemur; species Otolemur garnettii. The sequence goes on from NW_003852405.1 coordinate 5,497,220, forward strand.
TTTATTTGCACTAGTGAGAATGGGATATAACATCTTCCTGCACTACCTTGTATGGAATTGATTGGTTCTAAACCTCAGACTATGTTAGACTCTTGCTATTTAAAATGTGGTCGGACGGCCATAACCTGTCTTGGTTTCAGAAATGTCTATCAAAGTTCTTTGCTCATGTTTTTGTATCTGGTTATTTGCTTTCTTTCTATTGATCTGTTTGAATTCCTTATACATTTGTGCACTATCCATTTAGCAGATTGTGCTTCGGAAATACAGTACAACTTTCAAAGCACAAGATAGTTGAACCTCTCCCTACATAGACCACCTCCTCAAGTTGACCTAATTTTTATCAAGTGGACATCACCACTTATACATATCAATACAATAGGCTGTGTTCCTTACATTGACCATCTCCATACATTGACCAATTTGTTTTGGCCCCTGGGTGCTCAAATTACAAAGGTTCTACTGTACTTTGTTCCCTGTGGGGTCAACTTACAGTGGTTCTACTGTACTGGCTCCCAATCCACAGTTTGTCTCATAACTCTATTATTTCCTTTACTATCAAGGACCTTTTTAGTCTAATGAAATTTTGTTTTTCTAGTTTTGCTTTTGCTGTATGAAAAAAATGCTCAATAGCTGTAATCATGAAGGATATGCAAAGTAAAACCACATGAAGTATCACTTAATTAGACCTATTATTTACTATCTATTATTAAAAAAGACAAATGATAACAAGTGTTAGTAAGGATGTAGAGAAAAGAGAAACTTTGTGTACTATTGGTGGAGACGTAAATAGCAAAAATATTTTGGAGAATAACATGGGTGTTCATTAAAAAACTACAAACAGAATTACCATATGATTCACCAGTCCCCTTTCTGGTTAATAAATAATGGAATTGAAATTGGCGTATTAAAAACTATATGCACTGAGTGGCGCCCATGGCTCAAGGAGTAGGGTGCTGGCCCCATATACTGGTGGGTTGAAGCCCAGCTCTAGACAAAACTGAAAAAAAAAAAAAAAGAAAAAAAAAGCTATATGCACTTCTATGTTTGTTTCAGCAAAATTAACAGCAAAGATATGAAAATAACCTAAGTGTTCATAGACAGATGACTAGATAAAGTCATATTATACAATGGAACACTTTAGAGCCCTAAAAAAGCAAGAAATTCTGTCATTTAAAACAACAGGCATATACCTGGAGGACATTCTGATAAGTGAAATAAGCCAGGCCAAGAAACACAATACCATTGAACTCACTTTATGTCCAATCTAAAAATGTCTGTCTAGAAACAGTGGACAGGTAGTTACCAAAAGGTCAAAGAGAGTATGGAGGATGGAGAAAAGGAGCTGTTTATCAGAGGATACAAACCTCAGATTAGAGTGGAAGAACATGTTTTAATACTTTAATGTACTGCATATTGACAATGTTGATGTGTTAAATATTTCAAAATTGCTGAGATAATAGATTTTTGATATCTCATGACCCACTCACAAGAAAAAATTGGTGAAGTGGTAGATATGTAAATTATGTTAATTTTCTATAATGTACACATAAATCAAAACATTACATCATACCCCATGAATATACAGAATTGTTACTTATAATATAAAATAAGAAAATAAAGTGTTATCTTAGCAGCAAAATCTCCGCATCTCTATTGATATTTTTGGAAATTCAGAATCTCCAGGTCTGAACTACACTTAATGAATCCAAACCTACATTGCTGTGAGATCATTAAATGCTGCACATTCACTTATATGTCAGAGGCATTGGGATAGGCAAAGTGAGAATAGTCAGAGGCCACCCATATTTTCAAGGAGACAGTCTTTTCTTTTTTCTTTGTTTTTATTTTTGAGACAGAGACTTACTCTGTTGACCAGAATAGAGTGTTGTGCCGTCAGGCTAGCTCACAGCAACCTCAGATCCTAGGCTCAAGTGATCTTCCTGCCTCAGCTTCCTGAGTAGCTGGTAGTACACGTGGGCTCCTCCATACTTGGCTAATTTGTTTTTCCTTTTTTAGTAGAGGCTATGGTGTGGCAGGGGTCTCACTCTTGCTGAGGTTGGTCTCCTGCTCCTGAGCTCATGCAATCCTCCTGTCCCAGCTGTCCAGAGTGCTAGGATTACAGTGTGAGCCACTGTGCCTGGCCTAGACAGTCTTTTGGGCCTTGCCTTTTGGGAGGGGTAGGAAAGAAAGAGAGAGAAAGAAGAATGGGTTTCAACTCCATCTAGGTAAATATAAAAGATGTAAAGTCTCCATCTTTTCTTAGGACTGAACAGTATTTCATGGTATACATATGTCCCGGTTTATTAATCCATTCAAATTTATACCCTCATATTAATTTGAAATAAAAAAATAAAGAAAGAAGAAACATATTTTTCGCATAACCTAATGCTCAGCTCCTATCTCATTTGTTTGAGGCAAAATCAAGTGTAAACATTCAGAAACAATCAGCTGTAAGACAAAAGGTAAGTTCAGGCCTTTTTAAAATCCAGCCTTTACTGCTCAAGTGGGCTGTGAATACATCATCTGAGTAAACCTTTCCTGCTTCAAGGATAAATACTTTTTAAAAGGAGAAAAATAAAATACTATCTTAAGATACAAAACAAACATGCAAAATAAACAGCAGCTGAAGAGCATTCAGAATATGTGGGTAAAAACTGAGACAATATTGCAACATGAACAGAACAAGCACTGAAATATTGACTACTGTGAAAAAGCACCAGGTCTGATAACAAGAGCACAGGGAAGATGAGGGATTGAGGAGGAAAGGTAGCAGAAACCAGAAGCAAATGCAGCTAAAGAACAGAATTACAGAAATTTGGTAAAATAAAAGGAGGAAATGTAATGTGGTATACTGAAGATATTAATAAAAATAAAAGAGTAATGAAGTGAAAATAAATTATAATGAAAGAAAGATCAAACCTACATTTGGAATGCATGAAGAAGAAAATCAAAATAATAGAATAAGATTTCTCCTAGGATTATAACAGAAATAGAAGTAAACAATGAACGTTTCCATTGAATTACTGGAAAACTTCATCTGGTACAGTCAACAACAAAATAATACTCTTGCACTTTAAATAATCTTGCACTTTCAATAATAGTAATGACTCTAATAAGTGTTCAGGCCCATATATTCTTTAATTTATAAACATATGAAGAGAGAAGCAGTTTTAACTCCTGCAAATACCTAGTGAATTCTTCCATGCTTAACCTGTAATTGGCTAACTGGGTCCAGGGACTGTGCCTCCTGCCAACAGAGGATCTATGTACAAACAACTCCTGTAGAAAAAGTGGCTGCCCCTGACTCCACGAGGAAACACAATATTTACTTCCCCAAGGTTCTTTAAGTGTAGGACAAACAGTTTCCATAAATCACTGTAAGTTCAAATTGTTTGATGATGAAGTAGTTGGACTTGCTCCTCACTTGCAAGGCTGTGTCCATGACGTCTCCATACAAAGAGGAGGGTGGGAGAGGGGATAAAATGCAGTGAAAGTGAACAAAAGCTCTCACAACATTGATATATATATATTAACCAAAACAATCTTCAAAGATATATCCCTCAAATATAGTATCAAATAGCAATGGAAAATCAAGGGGATACCGTTTTCACAGAGTTTGCAATTCGCAAAGCAGTGTCATGTATTGTTCATTGACAATAGCACACATTAACAAACTAGGCATACGTGGTGTATTCCTCTACCAGAGCTGCCACACTAAAGTGCCAAAGATTATGCGGATTAAAGAACCGGAATTTATTTTTTCACAATTTGGTGGACTAGAAGTTCAAGATCAAGGTGTCAACAAGGTTTCTTTCTTTCAAGGACTGTGAGAGAAAACTGTTTCAGGCCTCTTTTTGCTTGGCTTGTGAGTGGCTTTCTTCTCTGTGGGTCTCTTGACACATTCTTCCTTCTTTAAGGACCTCTGTGTCCAAATTTCCTCTCTTTAGCCTTTTTTTTTTTTTTTTGTGGGGGTTTGGGGACAAAGTTTAACCCTGTTGCCCAGGCTAGAGTGTTGTGGTATCAGCCTAGCTCCCAGCAACCTCAAACTCCTGGGCTCAAACAATTCTCCTGTCTTAGCCTCCCATGTAGTTGGGACTACAAGTGTCCTCTACAATGCCTGGGTAGATTTTTTTTTCCATTTTTGGTAGAGTCAAAGTTTCACTGTCACTCAGTCTTATCTCAAACTTCTGAGCTGAAACAATCCACCTGCCTCGGCCTCCTAGAGTGCTAGGATTACAGACATAAGCCAGACCATGCCTGGCAAGGGCCAGGAAATTTTAAAACCACAATGTAAAAAATATTGTAAATAGCCAAAGTTTATGGAAGGTGGAAGAGATAACTGATGAGCCAGTCAAAGCCATTTCTTGTCTGCATTTATCAGCCTCTCCAGTTTGCTTCTACATAAGAACTGTTTAATTTAATACCTGTCCCTGACTTTCAAGCTCCTACATCCAGTCTTCAGCCCTGTCTTCCACTTCAACAATTGCATTTGACATTAATAATAAATTTAATTATTATTAATGCTTATCTCTAAATGCTCTAAATGCTTATCTTTCCTATATAAAAGATCTTGATACATTTGTAATGACATTGATGTGCCAAGTCTCTATGGATATAATGTTAATTAATTTTACATTTACTTCTTGAAATATTTGGAACGTTGGCTTCAAATATACAACCACAGGGAGTCGCTATATTAAGTTCATTTTAGATAAATTACTTAGAATTCATCTGAGCACAAATGTTAATGTTAAGATTCCTGGCTGTCTGCAGAAGTGACTCCTCCTGTGTGAGCTGCCATTGTACAGATTTTTACCATAATCTATATCTATATGTGCGTAGGGGAACAAGTTTAGAATATTTAGGAAGGCCGAGAATCTACTGCTTTCTTAGTAGAACTAAGTGGGACCCTTAATCTCTCCCTGACGGTCTCTTGTTATGTGAACTCTAAACTGTAGACATGTTTACCAACGTAGGTGACCTAAGCTACAGGTATTAACAGTGATGAAACTAATAGGCCAGTAAGGGGTAAATTCAAGGACCAAAAATGTAAAGTCTGTAGTGACTTTACATTTATCTGAAACGTGGGACTCCACATAAAAGCTAGGCTAGAAATGAGGAGGAGAGAAAATTTATGGCTATAACTTTAGTCAAACTCTCACGGATTCACCACCATGTATAAATAACTCTGGGTTTCTGCCAGTTTAGGCTATTTACACTATAATTATTAGTCATTAAGTTATTGTTCTAAATGACATAATTTCATTAAAAAAATTTAAAATTACACTGACCTCTTTGGAAACTTTTGAGGTGAATGCATTTTCTCCTTTTCTCTAAATAACCTTTTTATTTTTTTAAATGTATCTTGCCAAGCAGTTTTTAAGATAACAAATTCTTCAGTTTTTGGTTGCCTGACAAAGACTTTATTTCTCATTCATTTTTGGAGGATAATTTTGTTGGACATGGGATTTTTAGATTGGTATGCTAATCTATTTTTTTTTTAACACCAAATATTTCGTTCTTTTTTTTTTTTTTCTTCTAGTTTGCATTACTTTGGAAGAGAAATCTGATCGAATTCTTGCCTTTGTTCCTTTCTAAATAAGTTTCTTCTCTCCTCTTTGGCTACTATCAAGAGTTTTTCTTTGTCTGGTTTCTGTAGTTTGAATATTATATGTTTAGGTGGATACTTTTAAAATTTGTACTGGTTTGGTTTTCTTTTAGCTCCCTGTAAAATATGGACAATTATGAACCCTTATTATTCAAATACATTTTCTGTTCTTTTCCTTCTTGTGACTCCTCTGGTATTCTTGGATATTTTATTCTTTTTTTTACCCTTTGCATTTCAGATTAGGTGATTCCACTGATATACCTTCAAACTCAATAATGTTTCCTAGAAATATTTTTACTTGACTGGGGCTAGTATACTGATGAGCCCATCAAAGGACTTCTTCATTACTGTTGTTGTGTTTTTCCCCTTTTTTAATTTATAGCACCCCCTTTTTATTCTTTTTATACTTTCCATGTCCTTGCTTTTAGTACCTATATATTTTGCATATTGTTCACTTTTATCCAATAGAGATATAAGCGTATTATTTTAAATTGATGGTCTTATAATTCTAAAATCTGAATCATGTCTGAGTTTTGTTCTCATATTTGCTTTGTCTCTTCAGACTATGTTTTTTTTCCCTTTTTCATGACTTATCATTTTTTTTGAAAGCCAGACATGATAGACCTGGAAGTAAATAGGCTTTTAACATGAGGGTTTATGCTTATCTGGCTAAGGGTTAGGCTGTTTTCATCTTTGTTATATCTGTAGGTGTTTATGCTTTTCATCACCTCAGGTGTTCTTGTCTTTGAGTTTACTTAGAAAATCCTTATCAAATAGAGTATGTGTCTTCTCTGTCAATTGTAACTTACTCTTATACTGGAAACCTGTTGATGTGTTGAAAAAGTATTGGGGAAGAGAAGCATCTAATTCGTCTTATGATTAAATAGCTCTCTTTTAACTGTACCAGAATTCGTGAGCTGTCCTCTTACCATTATCTGAGACAAGAAGGCTACAAGAGGCTCTAGTTGCCAAATGACCAGTTAAGGCTCCGTTGGAGCTCTTGTTTCCTGGGTGTAATGGTCACTTTCTTAACTCCTGCTACCCAGAGTGAAATTCTTTTTCCTCCACTCTTCACAGTGAAAACCCAATGAGACTCTTGAAGGTAAAATTCATAAAAGTATGTCCTCCTCACATCTGCTAAGACAAGGCTCTCAGTTGTTTTAGCTCAACCTTGTCCCCACTCAGCTCCAGCAATTGGTTGATTGCTAAAACTCATTTCCAGCTTTTACGCCTTTGGATAGGTGATGATTTCTTGTTTTCTAAGCAGTGGTTTGCCTCATGACCTCTGGTGTTTGATGGATCTAAGAATTGTTGATATCAGTTTGTTCACATTTTTCCCATCAGGCAGATAGGAATGACAACTTTCAAATTCATTGAGTGATAGTGGAAATGAGAAGTTCAGTTTGTGTGTGAATATGGGAATTTTTGTATCTATGTTCATGAGGAATAAGGATCATAAGACTATTTCAGTCAACCTGCTTACTCTTGAGAGAAGGTTGAGAACAAATGCTTTTATTCTGGGCATGACTTATCCAAGGGCGTGAACACTCCACAGAGAGTACAATCTGTTTACCATGTTCCTTGCAGCACTATTCACAACAGTCTTGATATGAAAACGATCTCTGGAGATTCTGCCATTTGCCACAACATGGATGGACCTGGAGAACATCATGCTAAGGAAAAGAAGCCAGGCACAGAATGAAAAATACTTCTTAATTTCATTTTTATGTGGAAAATAAAACTGCTATACAAGTCTATTAATTTATTCTTCAAACACTTTTGCTCATTGATGTAACTTATATCATGCTATTCTCCTTTTATGTATAGGAGGGGGAGACTACTGCTGTTAATCCTGTCTGTTGAGAATGAAACAGAACTAAAAACCATTTATTAGAACTCTCTTCCTTTTTAAAATTCCAGACATTTTTTGTTTACTGGTGGATGATAATTTAATAGCTCTCAATTCACCCTAACGTGTGATGTCTGAGATGAAATCAGCTCAGATATCAGAACATATTGCAGTTAGCAGATTATCACTTGACTTCAGAAGGTAAGAGATTTAATCAATATCTATGAGGTATAGTTTTGTAGTCCACATGAACAGATAGTTTTTACCGATCAAAACTAGTCTATAATTTAGAGAACTTTTAAGGACTTTCTAATGATAAAATCCCATAAGAAAAAAAGACAATATGGAGGCTACAGCGATGCCTTAGCTGAGTAGTAAGCCATAGAAAGAGCCCTCTCTAAGATCATGACCTCTGTAATATTTCAAGGAGTCAAATAATTGAGGTATGAAAGGAAATCACTACTCAACTCTGGAATTTGTAAAAACTGCTGGGAAAAATCCAATCAAGAATGATTTGCAGTGCATTTGTAAGAGTTCCTCGAGCTGATGGAAACCTCAAGTAGAAACTTTCGAAATATTTGCCACTGTACTTTGTAAATATTGGTGAAGAAATTTCACTAACCTTACTCTGCGTCTCTGGCACATGTGTCGTCTACCCCAGCATCATCCTAGGAATAGTGGAAAGGTGGGACGTGGACAGGAACCTGCGGCCCACTGCCTGGAATTTCTAAAGAAAACATCTGCAAATACATTTCAAACAACCACCCACCTGACATCGATTTTTTAAGTGTAGGATTTTTAATTTTTTGCATATTTTTAGAAAGAGTTGAAGTTTTTTGTTTGTTTCCACAGAGAACTAGGATGCTGACTATAGTAAAATGTCCTTGTTTTGTTCCTTTTTATTAAGTTATATACACATAGATCATGAACACATTTATGCCTATGTGGGGTACCATGTGTTGGCTTTTTATACAATTTGGAGTGCTTACATCAAATTAATTAATATAGCTTTTGCCTCATTTACTTGATTATTGTGTTAAGACATTTAGGTTCTATACTTAATTTTCAACTTGATTTTGTATCATAGGCTGGGAAATTTCAATTCCTCTCTCCAACGATAGAGGTATTTACTGGAATTGTTAAGAGAGCAGTTTGAAAAGTCTTGCCATTTTCTAAGGGACGTGAATGTTCCTATTGTTAAAGGAGGGAGCACATAGGAGGGGCCAGTGAACATCTGGACCCCACCCCGCCACAACCAGACTTCACGGAAGGGACGCAAGACGGCAGAGTCTGTGTATTTGGCTGCTACTTTTTTTAAGCAATGATCCTTTCCTTTCCTTCTCTTTATGGGGTCTAGAGCACAAACCCCTATATACTGAAAGGAGACAATTATTCACATCTTTTGCACTGTTTTCCTGGCCCTCACATTATCATCTTCAATACTTAGGAAACATAAAGAGAACCATTGACATTTTAAAACCAAATTAGCAAATTTACTTGACTCTTTGGAACTAGTGGGGCCAGCAGTGTTGCCTCTGACCCTCAAGTCCGTGATGCCAAAGTCTGAGGCTCCTACAACTATCACTGCCTGGACGCTGTGACGTTAAGTGTTTTGCTCCTGATTTGGGACTCTACCTCTGCAAAACATTTCACATATTATTCATGAGTCATGCAGTATGGGAAGTTTTATCATCAACAGGTAAGAACGTCTTTGCATATTTGCAACAGGCTCTAAATAATCTGATACTAAAGCATTTGCCTTATGGAAAATATACCAGAGGAGAAATGCCTTAGAACAATGCTGAGAAAGGCCCTATTAAGTACTTTTGAACCCTAAAGCAGCAGTTAATCTTGAGAATATTGATCCATGGCTAAACATGGCCTAGTTTAAAAGATATAAGACACAGGCTGCCACTATATCAGGAAATATAAAACCAAGAGTCTCAATAAAGCTCCAGAAATAGATGGCTTTTGTTGGTGTGTAAGTCATAGTTTAGTTAGGAGAAAGAAACTACACAATAATTTAAACAGAGAAAGGTCAACATGAAGAATTATTAACTATAACAGAAAATTGGAGTAAGGTGAAAGTTTCTAATAAAAGAAAAATTATTCCAAAGTATATGGTACAAAGCCCAGATCCAGAAATTGTAGGAGAGGACAAGGTCAAGGCTCACAGAACGACAGAGAAGTTATGGTGCTCTCTTGCCAAACTTTTGAGAATCTGCCCTCTGGAGCCTTGTGGTAAATCCTTAGAGCGCTGGAGAAAGCCGGCCATATTCTGCTATAGAACTTCTGTGGTGGGGAGGAAAAGGCACCAGGGGAAGTCGTTGGTATTTGAGTCCCATTGTCAACATAGATACTGAGATACCCGCGCTGAAGGAGCAGGGTGGTGGGGAACTGTCTGTGTGTGTTTCAGGGGCCGGCCAGTGAGTACACCAGAAAGAGAAAGGAAAACCCTTCCTCCCGTCGTGTCTCACTAGTAACCTCTGCTAACGAAGCTTTCAATAATGCCAGCTGGTAAGGAAAAAATACTTAAAGGACTCAATCCCATTTTGCATAGAAAGAAAATGAAAAGTGAATTTGGAGCTGAAAGGCAATAAATAGATAATTTGCACAAAAAGAGAGAAGCTTTTCCCCGAAGAATTTCGAATCAAAACAATTGCATGCCATGAACAGCTAACTGTAGGCACAAATGACATGGTGCAGTCAGCATCCTGTGATTCTACATTTCTCTGGTTTTTCATTTCTTCTTCATTGGAGTAAAATTCCAGATCGGTAGCAATTTTTGTTTCACCCTGATGATAATATTTACCAGGTCGCTATCCACACTTTATCTTTTGTGTATTTACTTGCTTCTTCGGATTAGAATGCAACCACAAATCATTTCTTCTTAAATAATTTGACTAAACATTGAAAAGTCTTAATTTATTGATTCACAAACTTTTTATTGTGAGCACCAAACAACTTCTTCTTCTTCTCTCTTTTTTTTTTTTTTTTGCAGTTTTTGAGGTTTGAACCCACCACCTCCAGTATATGGGGCCAGCACTCTGCTCCTTGTGCCACAGGCACCACCTGCCAAACAACTTCATTTTGAAAGAGTAACTTGTGACAAAAGGATGTTACAGGTAACTGGACTTACATACTAATTGGTTTTTTTTAAAAAGATGGAATAGAGGGGGAAAAAAATGCCTGTTAACCAAGAGGCTAAAACCATTTGCATGGCAACCTATGAAAGGAAGAACAGTGAAATAATAGTCAGGGAACATTCTCAGGAAGCAGCCTCTGAAACCAGACTTGTGCACAGGTAAGGTTCAAGAAGGAAACAGGAAAAGATGATCTGTATTTCCTAGCAATTACAGACGTCTGACCATGTACGTGTTATGATGCATGTTTTTAGGTCTAATCTTTCTTCTTCCTAATAGAAGAAGGACTAGGACTAGGTTCTGCCATCAGTTCATAGCTTCCCACGAAGACTACTTCTAAGGTGATAGTCACATTCAGCAAGGAAGTACGTAGCACTTTTTCTAGGATGAGTTTGCAAACTTCATTGTCTGACCCCATATGTCTCCCCTTTATACTACACCTACCTGACTAGCCTCCTAAGAAGAATACCAAAATTTTGCAATAAAATATACCCACATCAGTAGGGGAATTTTTCCTGAGAACAGGTTATTAGGCCCTCCTCTGTATATAGGGCGCCAGTGTGTGGCACAAAAGCCTGTTGGCTACTACAAGCAAACTGTATATGTACCTCATATATTTGAAAACTGTAGCATGTCTCATGATAGCCCTTGATGTTACTCCTGCTTTATTTTGGTTCAATAGTTTTCTCTCCCAAAAAGAGAGAGAGAAAGAGAAATAAGGAAAACAAAAACAATGGCAGGTTGCTCAATAACCTGAATTAAGAAAGGGGGAAACTAAGTTCTAACTGAGATCAGAACCTTAACCACTCAGGAGGAAACCTGGTGGCTTCTGTATCTATTAACATTTCCTTGTAAAATATTATTAAAAAATGTGAGCCATGAGAAAAGTTTTGCATACAATAGTTCAGATATTGAAGGGGACTAGCATATGTGACTGGTGCGTTATGATTTCTCACCAGATAATGAGGATGAGCCGTAAACATGATGATCTGTTCTCAAAAGATGCATGTACTATGTTAGTTAGGGTCATGATACACCTCAAAGCCAACTGAGACTTTTTAGGTATTTGGTATTATTATCAAGCTCCAGGAAACAAGAGAAACATTACAAAATTAGAGGAGATTTAGCTAATTTCCCTATATCTGGTTCTATTAGTCTATTAGTCTTAAAAAAGCCCTTGATGTGTCTTCATCCATTCTGCCATATGAGGAGAAGGGTAAAATATGTAGAATTCTCAGAACTTACTTTATTCTGAAATACAGAGAATCTATTTAAGTTGACCATCCAAGGGACTGTGACAAGTGGGTCAACATATGGAGGTGGTCAACATAAAGACCAAGGCCTACTGCACTGATCTGTACATGTGGCACACGTCTGGTCTATGAAAATTAGCTCAACTTTAGGAGATGGTCAGTGTAGGGAGGAGGTCAACTACAGAGATTCCACTCTACTATACAAGTTTTGGAAAAGCAAGTAGAATAAAATCTACCTGAGGCAGATTGGGAATTATCTGAATGCCTAAATTATTTCTGGTTTGGTATGTTAAATTCTCCACTTTAGCAAAAGGTAGATTAGTGTTTAGTTAGGTGATAGTTTTGACTATAATACTTTATGCAACATATTTATTCATACATTTATTCAGCTACTGCTGTTTTTAGGTAATAGCTTTTCTTCATGAGGTAGCTGGCCACACATAATGAAGAGCATTGGAACAGAATTTATCTTTGAAATAAGCCAAGTACCCTAAATAATGTCAATGACTGCTTGAATCCTGTGTAATTTTAACACTATAATTATCAGAGCTAAGATGGATTCACTTCTTATTGGATCAATATATGTATCCTTAGGATAGATAGCTCTCCAACCTCTTTTCTCCTAAGCTGAATCTCATGTCCAGATACAGGTGAAGTTCAAGTCCAAAATTCACTGGCTCATTCTTTTACACGTGTAAACTAACTTCCAAATGCAAACATATGTGGTCAAATATTAAATGTTTCAGAAGACTACATAGTAATAATAGCTGATCTCCTTGGAAGAAATTTCCATTTTCCTAACAACTTTGAGATACCAACTTTTATTTGAGGATTCTAGAATAGAAGCTATTTTTGATCTTTCATAGAGTGTTTTTATATTCAGTAGGACACCATCAAGCGTGTCCTACTGATCAGCACCCTTTACATTGCTCTCTTATCAGGCTTATTTTGTCTTGTGCTGTGTCTCTTTACTGTTTAATTTAGTATTATCACAAATACATTCATCAGGTCAACTCATTCTAAAACACGTTAGAGGATGTTAAAACTTTAATCATGGGGTACAGTATTTTATAAAGGTGCTTTTAATAAAATTGACCCCAAAATCCTATGTTATGGGCAGTTTTAGTGATGTGTAGATTTATATATTGTACTCTATGTTTGTATCTCTTTTTAGGAGATACGTTTGAAGACCTTGGTTGAAATACTTGCCCTTATAGACTATATAGATGATATGAAACAAGCTTCATTATTCTATATGCTTATCTCTTTTGAGTAGATTTCGTCTTTATTCAATTAGTTTTCTTTTTGCACTGTGTGTACTGTTCACATATACATAACTTGATTTAGTTTTGGTTGACTCTTTACAACTCTGACACTGTATAAAATGTGACTAGTATAATTGGGGAGTTATCTTTTAAATTTTATTTAATATTATTAATTTAAATTTGTCTACATGGCCATTGGCTACCATTGAACAGCACAGCTTTAGACTATTTTAAAAATATGATGTCACCAAGGCTGTATATTATTGTCTCAATGGCTTCCATAAATATTATAGATATGGATCAAAATTCTTTCTTGGTGGGGCATGGAGACTCTGGCCTATATTCCAGGTACTCTGGGAGACCTCAGTAGGAGGATTGCTTGAGGTCAGGAGTTCAAGACCAGCCTGATCAAGAGTGAGATTCCTCTATCTCTACTAAAAAAAAATAGAAAATTTGGTGGCATGCCCCTTTCAGCTACTTGGAAGGCTGAGACAGGAGGATTGCTTGACCCAAGAAGTTTGAGGTTGCAGGGAGCTAATAATGCCACTGCACTCTACCCAGAGCAACAGAGTGAAACCTAAAAAAAAAAAAAAAAGGAAAAATCCTCTCTGTTCTCATCCAGAGCAATAGAATTGAAACTGTCACAACGGCCCAGCCATATGTTTGCCTGCCTCTCTTCCTTTCAAGACTTTCCAGGAGAATCTGCTGCGGGAAGCAGTGACTTGAAACTTCCCTGCCAGCTGCCACCCAGACGTTAGTTATAGTGACTGTGCTTCACCAGTCAACAACAATGCTAGAGAGAATGGGAAGTAGGTACCTGGATAGATGTCTAATCCCTTAATATATGTAAGGATTGAACTGCTTACCAACCTTAGACTTTTGAAAGACATGATTTAATGAATCTGTGAGGGCTTTAATACACACAGAAATATCATATCATTATATTAATCATTTGCTTGGGTATTGGTTATTTTCATCATTGCTAGAAACAATATAAACATTTTGAAATCTTCCACCATATGATATATATTTTAATATTATTAACTGAAACTTTGTCATTCATTTATTAAATGGTCATAGTTTTAAAGGGGTTAATAAATCATTTTCAATACAGAACTCTAATTAATATAGGTCTGCTTTCCCCAGCTCACCTTGATGTTCTCTTGCTATGAATATTAGAAGGTCTTCTTAAATATGTATTATTAAGTACATATTATTTTACCTATAATCATTGATACCCATATGTTCTACTTTAAGAAAAATAATACATCTGTTTTGCCATAATTAGTTTTTCCAGATATTGTTATACACTGCTTTTTAAAAACATGAAAATAATAAAAGGGTTTGACATGTCTAGACACGCACAGTCCATATGTTTCTGAATTTGAATAATGGTACTAAGCATTGCTCTTTATTTGTGAAACATGTGTCTGCAAACTGACATGTGAATGAAATTTGAGCTTACTATTTAGGATTTCTCAGAACCAAATGTCAATATTTTATATCATGAAGCCTATCAATAACAGGTAGACTTTATGAAACTCCCTCTGAGCGCCTCTAAAAGAAAATCTTGTAAGAATTTCACTTATGTTGTTTGCACTTTTATTGTGACACTCACCAGCCTTGTCATTTTACTGTTCTTGGTGCTACAGGAAGATAGTAATTCACTTCCATAGGTTTTTAGAGGCAGGAAAATATTTTAAAACACTCTTTTTGTTGTCCTAATGTATCATTTTTGTTAACATAAATATTATAAAAGTTACATTTGGGCTGGACTCAGGGGCTCATGCCTGCAATCCCAGCTTTCTAGGAGGCTGAGATGGGAGGATCCCTTAAGCTTAGGAGTTGGAGACCAGCCTGAACAAGAGCGAGATTCCTCCTCTAAAAAATAGAAAAAATATAACTGGATGTTGTTGTGTATGCCTATAGTCCCAGCCTCTCTGGATGCTGAGACAGGAGGATCCTTTTAACCTAGGAGTTTAAGGTTGCTGTGAGGTAGGCCAACACCACAGCACTCTAACCTGGGGCAACAGAATCAGACTCAGTCTCAAGAAAGAAAAAAAAAATGTTAAATTTGTAGCATAGTTGTGAAATACTATCTTTTGAAGTTTATTTTAAGGTGAATAAGTAAAGAGACTAGACACAAATTAAAGTGAAAAAAAGCTTCATGGTAGGGCTAGTACATTGGATACTTTTTTCCTCCATTCTTGAGATACTTTGCTAAGAAGAATATGTTCCAGCTTAATCCATCAGCCCTACTATGAAACTAATTTATAAGCACCCACACTTCCATATGAAAGCTATAACCCAACTATAGCCCAAGATGAAGGGGAAAGAGGACAGGGAGGGGAGGGGGGAGGGCGGGTGGAGAAAGGGTAATTGGTAGGACAAGGGTACATGTCAAATCTACTAAGGGTGGAATTAAATATCTTAACACAATAACTAAGAAAATGCAGTGAAGGCTATGTTAACCAGATAGATGAAAGTATTTCAAATTGTATATACAACCAGCACATTGTACTCCATAATTGCATTAATGTACACGGCTATGATTTAATAACAAAAAATAAAGTGAAAAAACTTTATAAACAGTGGATGTTAGATATCTCTTTTTTAACCCATAGAAAGATGTCTTAGGTGTTTTTAAACATCTTTCTGTGATGAAACCAGAAAGAACCCCACCCCATACATTTAGTGGTCACTACAGATTTTATTTTGTTCATTGACTGTTTAATTCAAGAGGAAATATTTGCCTTCATGTTTTTCCTGTACCCCTAACAGTGAATGGACATTAACTTCATAAAAGCACACTTCCATTTTACTTGTATACTTGTTTAGTCCCTTTATTACTCATCTCCTATTCCCATGCCCCTCCATGATCAGCCATTATCCTCTTACTGTTACGTATCTCTGTTAAATATTTAGATTGCATTTTTAATTTGCTTTGGGTACATGCATTTTATTTAAAAATGCTATTGTCTTAATCTAGAAGCACTATAAATTTGAAATTTAAACACTGATCTTCACAGGCATCTAATATGTTACTTTCGACAAGTATATAGGTAAGTAATATGTTTTAATAGGTTACATTATATGTTCTAAATGTTCTATTCCCTTGAGTACTACTTTTGACAGCTGATATCTCTGCCATTTCACTTTTGACACTTATTTTATTTTTATTGTAAAGGTACATCCTCATTCTATCAAATGCATGTTTCGGCTTATGATTATCTTTCAAAAAAATTTTGAGAGCCATTTTTGTGAAACCGTGGATAAGTCAGAAATGCATGTTATTCTCAAAGATGAGTTCTGTCACAGAAGCAAGGCAGCACAGACAGCTTGAAATCCAAATGAAGTGTTAGGGAAGGATGTCACTTATACATGTACAGTATATCCATGTTTTGACAAGTTCCATTCCGATGATTTTAATCCGGAAAATGAGCAACGTGGGTACCCTGAAACTAGGGTGGATAATGTGCTGTCGTGGAAGCCAATCCATCTCAACCTGTGTGTGGGTCAGCCACCAGGTTTCACATTTCTATTTCAAGAAGATTGGACCCTTTGGAACAGATTGGCAAATTAGAGAAGCTGGAGATACGGGTTGCTCCAGAATTAAACGACGGTCAGAAGGGAAACCATCTTGAAGTTTGCCTCTCTTTGCTGTCATAAAAGCAAACCGTATTTACACCGTATGGTTGCCCATGATGAAAAATGGATTATTTGCGACAATCACAAGCGTTCAGCACAATGGTTGCAGAGAGATGAAATGCCAAAACACAGTCCAAAACGAATATGCACACAAATAGCTCTGACTTTTATGGTGGTCCAGTGCTGGTCTTCTAGCCACTGCTGCTTTATTAAACCTGGTCAACTGATTACAGCAGATGTCTACGGCAAACACTGGGCAAGACGACAATGATGATTCTGATTAACCAGCCAAGAATGGTCAGCGGAGACAGGGCAACACTCTTGCAAGATAATGCTTGACCGCATGTCACACAAACAACACTGCTCACACTACAGAAGCCAACTTAGAAACCCACGTCATTCACCATATTCACCAGACATTGCACCAACTGACGACCACTTCTTCCAAGCTTTGGGTCACTCATGCCTGGAAAAAAAACTCAGTTCTCAACAAGCTGTGGAAAACCCCTCCACGATTTCACCCCTATTCACTCTCCCAGCTTCTTTTCTTCTGGCATAAACTACCATGAAGATGGCAAAACCATGTTGATACTTTCGTTAATCGTATTATCGTATTGCTTCTTGTTTGAGGTATAATAAACTAAACTTTTGATTCAAAATTAGACATTTTTTAATACAACAGCTAATTGAATCCACTTTTCTTAACAATTTCCCAGCTGATGGAAACCAGTTTTCCCTAACCACTTGCTACCACAATCAATTAACATTCTTTGTATGAACTTTTGGGAGAAATTTTCTCAGACACAGGCCACAAGTCTACGTGGCTACAAAAGCCTGTTGTGTACCAGTATGCACGAAATTTTGTGCTGTTCTATCTCACTTGGTGGCTTTATCTGCCTTTTAAAATTATTGCCAATCTGAGTGTTGCGGTAATTCAGTCCAATTTTGAGCAGCATTCAGATTTTGTTGTTGCTATCACAATTCTCAGAGCATCAGACCTTAAATATTTCTAGAGTTCTCTCAAACGTGAATAAGGAATAGCTTGCCAGTGAGCTTCTCTTAACGTTTGAGCTGTCCTCAGCTTTAGATTGTTTCTTTGCATTTCTTCCTTAGAGAACATTCTTCTTTGTAACTTGCCCAACAATAGACCCCTATTCCATTACTTTCTACTTTCCACTTGCTAGCCTGGAGTTGGTACCGAGCAAAGGAGGAGGATTCATTCTCTGTCCTTTTTTACCCTCCGTTTCTTGCAGGACTCTTGTCCCTGGGTAAACCTTTCTTTCTTCCACAGTAGGAGACCTTTAACGTTCTGCACCCAGGACCTTACCACAGTCCTCTGGGTCTTCTCTTGTTCCCTACAGGCGGGTTTATTGCTCCTTCCCAAATAGCTTAAGGCTTTTATTGTTTAGGAAACATAGGAGACTTCTCTATAGGATCAGGCTTTTGCTTATATAGCAGTTGATCTGTTTCCCAAGGACTACACTTTGGAAGAGACTTTGTCAGGACTGCCACTCACCTTCCAGTCTTTCTTGTGAAAACCTGGTCAAGTTCGTAATGAATAGCTACAAATGGGTGCCAGTTTTGCTTGTGTCTGTGACTTCCTGAGATTCTTTATACTCCTAGGCCAGTCTGCACTTGGCTTTTAGAAATCTATTGAAAATCTCAGCTGCGTTCTTCTTATTGACTTACACAACGTCTTGTATTTGACACCTTCCCCAGGCAATGTTCATGCCATCTCTTCCTTGTCCTTCCTTAAATTTTAGGTTACCATAATCTCAGGTTTCTTACAGGTTTCCTACAGTGCTCTGTGTACTGTCTGGCTTATTACATTGTAGATGTGGCAGCAATAATAATATAAGCTTTCTACAACCTAAGCAGAAGCTAAAAGTTTATCAATATTAACATGAATGTTTTTCATAACATACAAGTAATTTTTCTAGGCATTGTGCGCAGCGTATTTTATCTTTTCTCTATTTAATAGATATTCCAAATTTATCATACATCAAGTTATCATATAAATGGTTTATCTTTGGGTCTTCTTTTATAATATTGTGAGATATAACACATGTGTCTTGAAATGGTACCAAAATATTTTATTAATATAATTTCTATACTAATAATATAATAATATTATTAGTATATATCTTAATATCTAGTAAGGCAAATATTCTTTGCTCATAATATTCTAAGTCAATTAAGTAATTCAGATAACATAATTCTTTCTTAAATTATTTGGGAAAATTATTCTCTTATTCAAAATTAAATAAAGATACAATTTTAACGAAAATTCTCCTGATTTATAAAACACTATTGGGAGAATTATCTTTTCTTTTTCTTTTTTTTTTTTTTTTGCAGTTTTTTTGGCTGGGGCTGGGTTTGCACCCACCACCTTCGGCATATGGGGCCTGTTTCCTACTCCTTTGAGCCACAGGTGCCACCTGAGAATTATCTTTTTTAAAGTTGAATTACATTGCCATGGTACATAGAAAGCTCTATGCTAGAAGATCATCAGTTTATGCTCCAAATTCATTCTTTCTACATTTGTAAATCTGGGAGGTTGACATAAATATAGGGCATGCCCTGGGAAACTCTACTCTCCGGTTTCTGTTTGAACTTTGGCATTGGGAGCCACCATCTGAAATTCAGAGTGAGAGATTGGGCTATAGAATCCTCTGGAAATGACCCTGCAGGAGTTTGACCTGGTCTTATTCTTCTAAAGCCCACAGTTCCTAGTGGTCAGACTTCTCCTACAATGATGGCTTCATGGAGTTGTGCAATTTGTTTTTTCCTGTTGTTTCCTGAGCTTCTTTCACTAATTTCCCCTAAATCTTAACAGAACTTTGTAAACAGTCTTCAAAGTCAGTCATCAACCAAATATCCTATATTTGGTTGGACATCTACCAGGTAGAAACTTGTTGTATTTCTACCTTTAACTGTGTTCTGCTCAGCTTCTTTGTAACATAATCTCTCCTCCAGTCTTCTTAGGATATGCTTATTTTTCCTTCTACTACTTTAAATTTAAGTTGCTTGGTAGTTATGCTTTCTTCTTCCTAAAAACATGAAACTTTGAATCTCATGACAGTCTATTTTTCACTGATGTATCTACTCATTGCTAAAATCTGTTGTCATAGCAGTTTACTTTATTTCTGCAAATTTATTGCTACTTCACATGCTATCATTCTAAGTACTTTTATTTTATGTTTTATACATATTACAATTAAAATAGTATTTTAACAATTCTGGCTTCATAATTTCCTCTCCATCCCTTTCAAATATTGCTTCCCCCATATTACCTAGTAACTCACCCTATGCCCTAATTTAGGCATTCCCATTGCCAATCAATGGAACCCCTCCAATAAGTCAATTCGTGCATCCATCATGGTAGCTGCTACCTCTCAGCTTTTCTTCTCACTTCTAGCAACCAAATTTCAACCATCTCTTGATCTCACTGAGACCTATAATTACCTAGTAACAACAATTCTTCATTCTCTCTCATTTAGTCATTCATTCTTGATAAATATTTAATATGTATTTACTCTCTTTGAAATATGTTCTGCTCAGTAAAGCTAAAGCAGTATTCAAGACAGATAAAAATGTTTACCACTTAAAAGCAAATTAAAAACATAAATTAGATGTTTTTATACAGCATAGACTTTTTTTTTTTTTTTTTTTGAGACAGAGCCTCAAGCTGTCCCCCTGGGTAGAGTGCTGTGGCATTACAGTTCACAGCAACCTCCAACTCCTGGGCTCAAGCAAGTCTCCTCCCTCAGCCTCCCAAGTAGCTTGGATCACAGGTGCCCACCACAACGCCTGGCTATTTTTTTGGTTGTAGCCATCATTGTTGTTTGGCCGGTCTGGGGTGGATTCAAACCCACCACCTTAGTGGCTGGCGCCTTAGCCACTTGAGCCACAGGCACTGAGCCATACAGCATAGACATTAAGGCAATAAGTAAATAAAGGAGGATAGAAATGTCAGGAAGGGAAATGAAATTGTATATATAATGGCATAAGAAGGCTTTACTTTGAAAAGATAATCTTTTCTCCATTGAACTGACATATTTATTTAAAATCAATTTTCTGTAAACTTGGAGTTATTTATGGACTATTTTATGTCATTGATCAATATATCTTCATATTAAGAATACACATTCAGTTTTTATAGGTTTATAAGTATTCAAAGCAGGTGGTATATATTGTGTAATTTATATACATTCATTTGTTTATTTATTTATATATTTACTTATTTTGGTAAAAGTCTCACTCTGTTCCCCTGGGTAGAGTGCTGTAGCAACATCATAGCTCACTGCAACCTCAAACTCTTGGTCTCAATAAGTCCTCCTGACTCAGCCTCCCGACTAGCTGGGAATACAGGTGCCCACCATGACACCCACTGATTTTTCTATCTTTAGTGGAGATGGGATTTTGCTCTTGTGTAGGCGGATCTTCAACACTTCAGCTCAAGCAATCCACCCAGTTCTGCCATCCAAAGTGCTAGGATTACAGGTGTGAACCACCACACCTGGTCAAATTCTCTAATTAAAAATAAAAATCACATTTGTTTTGGTTGCTCTAGGTCCTTTATTTTTTATATGAGATTTGAATTGCACCAGCAATTTCTATACAATTTGCAAATATTTTGACAGGTTGCTTTAAATTTATAAATAAATTTCAGAAGAATAACATCAACAATGTTTATTTTTTCCTAATTTCTCTGGTGTTGAATATTCTATTAACACTGTGTTATTCTTTGCACATAATGATATATATGTGTGTGTATTGCTTTTTACTTATACTTTTTTCATTTAAAAATATAATTTTTTGTTACCCTTTCACTTGTTTGTGTTTATTACCTTAGTTGTTTTATAACTATAAATTCCCCATACCATATTTTGCTGTATAAAATGTCCTCCTGTGGATAATGCACATCCCTGTATTTCCCCGAAACTTTTTTTTTTGAGACAGAGCCTCAAG